>NC_080046.1:67039369-67339369 GCF_012489685.1 Lotus japonicus | reverse complement strand
GGGGGTATTGATGATAGTTTTATACCTAAAATACCTAAGTCTAGGTTTACAAAGGTATATACTAGGAAACATAAGGGAAGTAAGCCTTAGAAGGTTACTTCTAATATAGCTGCTTAGCTGTTATGCTGATGTCAGCAATACAATTCTGTTAGACAGCTAGCAATTAGTATAAATAGGGATTGGGTCATTCAGTTGAGGCAGTTTTTCAGTTGGTTAGGATTTGGGAGATTCTGGATCTCGAATTCCAGAGGCTAGGGTTCTTGTAGTGTTCTTGATTCTTCTGTGTAATTCCTGAGAATTCAACCTCAGTACTTGAGGATTGAGTCTCTATTTTCTTCAATAAACCAGTAGCATTTCTGTGAGTTCATCACTTTCACTGTTAAGTTAAACAACACCTACACATGTAAGTGCCATATATCAAGTAAACAGAAATGTAGTGGTGTTAAAAAGATTTATCTTATATGCCTGCCTTTCGGTTGTTGTGTACGCATTAGTCCATAGTGTGCGTATGGAACATGTGAAGGGTCCATAAGGTTTTCAATCAGAACCTCATACCTGAAATTGCATATTCATTTAATTAGAAAAATATACTAAGTTGAGAATATGGTTTTCATGCCCTAGAATGAAAATTATATATTTTTTCTTGCAGATATTTCATCACAACATGTCAAAGACAAATAGGAGAAAACTCTCTTGATATGCATAATGTAATTTTTGTGTTTGAATCTTCCAGAATCAGCTAACATAATTATATAATTATCAACCAAAAACAATTACATTAGAGGAGCTTCCATTTTTTTTTCTTAGGTCAAAGAAAGTGAGCTCATGTACAGATGTCTAGAGTTATACAAAACAGGAAATATCATAGGTTCTAGTCTTAAAATCATACCCATAAGTAATATCTCTGTTTCCCATTAATCTAGTATACGATGGATCATCTAGCTCTGGTATGTAGGGGGGTCTTTTTCTTTCAATGATATCTTTGTATTGAGGGTCAGTATTTGGCCAAAACCACAAGATATCATTCTGCACAGTACTTGGGTAAGCAGCGACACATGCTTTTTTGAACGTATGAACCTGCACATTTTTTTAAGGCAAAAGCGAATGAGCTTCGGATGTTCCACACACATTAACATGAAGTTAACTCAGAAAGCATATTACTATTAGGCTGAGAGGAAGACAAGATAACAAGCAATGGAAGAATCAATCTACTGCAACCAATCTAGATTCCATAGTTTTAGTTGATTGCACAAGGAATTACAAGTAGAAGAAACTGAGTTGGTGGCATTTAAAGATTTTGAGAAAAACGAGGTACAAAAACACAAGCTCTGGATCTGGATCATGTATGATTTACCTCCTGAGTTTCAAAAAGAGTCACACAACCTGCTCATCATTAGATAAATGCGATAAGACCCGTATTTGACCAACATACATTCACTAGCTAAGAGTTTTTTCCCCCAATTTTTCTGAGATGTTATTTTTCAACTAGAAGGATATGTAAGAGTTGAGGCCAATATGATCCCACCTTAAAATTTTACCTGGGGCGTTATCAATTATGACAATCAAAAGATTGTAACTTGCATGCATGTCTGTATACACGGTGGAAAACCACAGTGAGGCCAAAATCATGGTGGACAGTTCTAAGGGAAATTGCTTATGTCCACCTTGACTTTGGCTTGACCTTTTCTACCGTGTATCCAAACATGCAAGCAAGTTACAATCTTATGATGGCAGGGACTACTGAAAGTTTAGTTAAAACAGAATTTTCAAATGTGTTCCGGCTACTAGCTACACAGGAAATGAAGCATAGAATTGTTCAATAAAATAAACCACATTACAACAACATACTAACTAGTAATTATGATCAAAGATTCAAGAGTAATTACCGGAGGGCCTTCAGGGGGTGCCTGAGGAATAAACTTGCAATCTCCTGAGCCATTAAAGCACCAACCATGGTACACACACTGCAACCTACCCCATTGATCAATCCTTCCTTCAGACAAAGGTGCCAATCTATGAGGACAAGCATCATCAAACACCTGCCATGCACCCTCATTCCTATCCCACCACACAACCACATCAATTCCCAGCACCTTCTTGGCATGAGGTGCCCTCTTGTCCAGGTCACAAATTGGCATCAGAGGGTACCACTGTGAGTACCAGTCAAATTTCTCTGAATTGGCTTCAACTTCTGGCTCATCCTCAGGAAGATTATTACTACTGGATTCTTCTGTCAGCTGAGTGGGTGATAATGCAGTGAAAAGCTTGGATTTTGAAGTGATCCCATGAACTAATGAAAGTGGTGGATTCAGTTGTGTGCTCAAGAACATGGATTTCCTAAGTGGGGTTGATGATTCGAGTGGTGTTGGAATGTGAAGTGAACGAACAGAGAAAGCTACTGCAGCTTCCATGTTGTCTTCTACAAGACAGGAAAGTGGCAACAGATTAAGGAGAACACTTGAACATGTAATGAAGTGAAACTGAATAACTTGATGAGTGATCACAAGGCTGCGTGTGTGATCAAGAGCCACAAGAACAAACTAAAGGATAAGAGATTGTTAGAAATTTTTTTTTTAATTTTTTTTTTACAATTTATTTGGACATGAGTGTGTATTTGTATTTTATTGAAATTGAAATTATGAGCTGGATATAAGATCTGTATATTTTTCCATGTCAGCTCATTCATTTTTATTTGAGGAAATAAGAAATCAATTAACCAACTGAAACATAGTGTTCAACATCATAAGCAAAGAAAGGTATCTATGACAATCCTCAACCCAAATATGTTGATTTAGCAACGTATTTGTATGTTACCAAATGTTATTATACAAAAAATTGACTCATGTAATTATACTCCTTTATATCCTTTATATGACAACTTCAATAAGATTCTAACATTTGCAATTTTACCAATCTGAATAATTTATAAATTTTTGTTAGACGAGAGTATCCACCGCTGACAGTGATGGCTAATTCTCTCACCGCAAATACTCGTACTAAGTGGTAAATAGCTAATCACAAAATGCGCTTCATTCCCGTGACCGAAGATTGAATCTCTAATCTCATGGTTAAGGATAAAGTGAGCTAACCACGACGCCACACATTGTGGTTCGAATAATCTACACCTTGATGAACAGTGTCATCAACTCTCATCCCCTTTTTTTTTGGTCAAAGTAAGAAGGTTTCCCTTATTGTATCTGGTTCAATAAAGCTTCACATATTTGTGATCTTCTATTTTTGGTCCAAAAACCTAATTGCATTAGTAGTCCAGGCAATCCTGGTAAGCCCAAAGGCTCAATACAATTAGGATCTCACAAGAGTAACCCACCTAATTGCAATAGAATCAAGCTTCCCATCTTATTTGAGATTGAACCAACAATATTGTAATTAGTTGTGGGGTGAAAGCTCTCTGATGATTCACATTTATTTTTGACGCTCATATTACCATGTTCTCAAGCTCTTATGCCAATTTAAGATCAGGGGAACAAATTTTTTGAACTCACACACACTCACAATCCTTGAGAGAGTAAGAGAAATGTTTCTTTGCATTCAATTTTTTATACTGATTCTCATACAGTATCTTGCCTTTTTGTAGGCAAACAAAAACAATACAAAAGAAACAATACTTATCAATTTAGTAACTTAACTAACAAGGAAGTATACAGTGGTATTCTGACACTAAATGCAACAGTGCGGTAATCAAGAAGGAGTGCCACAGGGAGCAGTGCCATGCCTCCAAAAATATCAAACTGCATACTTATAATTTTTTCTTTGATTCAAACACTGACATATATGCACACTCCTCCGAAGTACCTATATTTGGTGGCTTTGTTCTTGGAGAGCTTCACTGTATACATACATAGTTGGACATGAAGAACTTTGGGAACACACCTCAGCGAAAGGCATGGTTGTAGTCATGATAATGGAAGTTTTTGTATATGAAGTGAGCTAACCATCGAGACAAGGCAAATGATAGTACTGCAAATACAACCATTGAATTCCTTGTTACCACTGACATTCCACCCTGCTTCATTGTGGCAAAAATCCCAATTGAAGCAACGGATATGATCTGCAACATGACTTCAACCACTTTGAGGCTCTTATAAGCAGAATTGCAACTCCTGCAGTTCACAACATGGCTCCAGTACCTGTTGAAATTTCATTTGTGATGAAGAATGTCAAAATGTTTTCAGAACCGGACTGGCCAGGAACCGAGACCTTGGCCAAGTTTCCATGTTCAAGTTCAATCTTATGAGAGTTACTACCTGTCCAAAAGCTGTTCTCTAGGAGGTGTTGGAGGAAGAACCCCACCCTTATATTTTCCTCTCCAATCAACTTGACCACCTGCATACTTCTTTAACCACTTTCTAAAACCAATCACAAAGGTATCTGCCTTTGTTGGCACAAAACAAGCATTTTTCCAATTGGCATGACCAACATCCATTATTTTATGTTCCTATCAAAAGAGTTTAATAACCAAACATGAGGAATCAAACTTTTTTCTCTGTTTTTACAAGGATAAAGTCCACATAGCAACCACTATGGTTACTATTAAGAAAAAGACAGAATAACCTAAGCTGTTGAAAAAATGCCCCAGCCAGGGATTGAATTTGAATTTGATATTGCTATGGTAAAACTAATTTTTTTCTGTCATTGTGCTATATGATAACAAAATATTCTAAATCAGTTGATAGTTTTGTTTATGGGATCATCAGAACTTGTAATAACTTGTAGATGAAAAAGGAGACTGATGGAACCAACAAGTCAATATAATTATAATTTATGAATCATTACAGCAAATCAGCAATTACCTCAAGATGGAGAAGATATAAATCTGAATCTAGAATCAGGTTATGTCTCAGATGGAACAACCATCGTGGTACAATTTTGTCAATCCACACTCCATAGTTTCTTGGGAAGCTCCATATCAATCTGCTTTTACCAGGACTAACTGGAATACAAACAACGACTACTGCAGATTTCTTCTTAACTAATGATTTCTGCAATAAGTTTTACACATATTATGCAACACCCTTAAAAACTGGTTAGGTATTATCTAATCTAAAGACCATATATACTAAACATGTCACCTGGGTTTCAGCAGATGAAGCATCTTCATCAGGATGATATGCATAAAAAATGCATGGTGGCATAAATTTGCTTTTGTACAACAAACCCTGGTTAGCTCTGAAACCATTGACATTAAACTCTTCAATTGACAATTCAAGTGGTTTTCCTCCTTCTCTATCAGCTTTATCTGTTAAGTTAACCAAGCCCAACATATGTATTGGTGCACGCGTAAACCCATAGTGTGTATATGGAATATGTGAAGGATCCATAAGGTTTTCAATCAGCACCTCATACCTGAAATTGCACATTCATTCAGCTAGAAAAATATACTAAGTTGGGAAAATGGTTTCTGGTGGCCTAGCATGCAAATTATATTCTTTTTTTCTTGCAGACATTTCATCATACCAACATGTCAAAGACGAAAAGGAGAAAAGCTCTCTCGGATATGCTTAATGTAATGCTTGTGTTTACATCTTCCAGAATCAGCTAAGATAATTATATTACATGCAACAATTACATTAGAGGAGCTTCCATTTTTTTACTTAGTTCAAAGAAAGTAGTGAGCCGTATACAAATGTGCAAGAGTTCTACAAAACAGGAAATATCATAGGTTCTAGTCATGAAATCATACCCACAAGGAATATCTCTGGTTGCCATTGATCTACTATACGATGGATCATCCAGGACTGGTATGAAGGGGGGTCTTTTTGTTGCAATAATATCTTTGAATTGAGGGTCAGTATTTGGCCAAAACCACAAGATATCATTTTGCACAGTGCTTGGGTAAGCAGCTACACATGCATTTTTAAAGGTATGAACCTGCAAATTTTTTAAGGAAAAGCTAATAAGCATTGAAATGTTCCAGGCACATTAACATGAAATTAACTCAGAAAGCATATTACTATTAGGCTGAGAGGGAGAGAAGATAACAAACAGTAGAAGAATCAATCTACTGCAACCCTTATATATTTCATACTTCTGGTCTATTGCACAAGTGATCACGAGTAGAGGAAATTTAGTTGGAGGCATTTAACAATTTTGAGAAAAAAGGGTTACAAAAACTCAACTTTGGATTAAGTGTACCTGATAGAACGGAAGATAGAATGGATTATGCTTAGAACATGAAAGATGTTGAACATGTAGAGGGATCTCAATTTAATTGACGGAGAGGTTATCAAATGAAGGGTATTTGAGTTAACATTGTGAAGAGTTAAGAATTCCCTTAAGTACAGATGATGAGGATTACATAAGAGATAAAAGAACTTTTCCACTATATAATGAGGGGGTTGGTTTTAGACATATGTCTTTGGAGATAGGAATGGAGTTTATAGATGGAGTTACTTAGAATACTTTTAAGGATAACACTATATGCAGTTGGAGATAGATTAAGTAGCATAGGAATGATCAGAGGGCCCCGAGCAATTTGAAGAGTGAAAGAATGTGGATGGAAGATTCTCCGTGGATGGAGAAAGGTCTCTAGAACACAACCTAATATGAATCACAATCAGCATTTTGATTATATGAGAGTTTCAAGTGCATTTGGATAATATTAAGATTTAAGTCTGGGAAGGAGGCAAGGAAGTTGGTGGAGGAAAGTGAAGCAGGACAATATGCCAAGATATGGGATTATTCCCCTCAGATTCTCAAAAGTAATCTAGGACCATAGGTAAACTTGAATGTGATCCCAATGCCTGATGCACCACCACAATTCCAAAGATTTTATGTTTGCTGCTGAGAACAGTGTCCATTATATTTTCAGTTTTCCATATAGTAGGAAATGATTTTATAGTTATCAGAAGTCAATACCCATGAATTATAAATAAAGCCAGAGCCAGATGAAAAATCTTTCCAACCAAACCACTTCCTTTTTATTTTTGTAAAACAAGCTGACCACTTCTTTGTGTGTTCAAAAAGAAGGCAACAACATGACTAACAAACAAAAGAGAAACATGCAATTCTGTTGTGGGAGATCATATATTTACAGTTGACTTTCTACATCACTAACCTATTCAAAAATATAAACTTTATCATTATCTCTGATCACATCAATACAGTCTATTTCTGCTCCTTCATCATTTGTCACCATTGCATCCCTTGCATCAAATCCAAATTTTTCACCTGTTGAAGAAGATACCAAATGCAGATAAAAGTTTAATGGGGTAATAAGACCTGCAAATTTTCTTTCTCAAACAATATGCAGAATAATAGCTAGAGAATTTATTTTGGTGGATAAAATATAGACAACCATGTATTTGGATGGTCTGCGGTCAAGTAATTCCTAAATCACTCAATTAAGGAATCTGAACCGTTTGATCTAAGATTGGACAGCTGAACTTTTAAGCTTATCTTTGTTTACCGATTTTACTGATCCATCGGTTGAGATTACTTGACTGTGAAGTGAATGTAGAATTGCCCTGATTGCAGGGAACCCGAATCTAACAACCACTTAAGAATAGAAGGGTTTGATAACTGGAAATTTTTCATAATGTTATGTAAGTACTAAATTGTTGAGATTTGAAATTGTACCTGCAATAGTTTTGAGCTCCTCTAATGAATCAGGCAACCTTATTAGTTTCCCAGCTTCCATTACACCTCTTTCTCTTTTCACTACAGGGTGACCTCTATATATGCTTACTCTTGGACATACTAGTCCATTAGATCTTCCCCTAATATGCTCCTTCTCTTCTTGATATTGTTGCCCCTTCAATACATCCTCACTGGACATGGCCTCATTTACATTAATTAGGTGTCCAACTTCACGCTTCTGCAGCATTTCATTTAAGTTGAATGCAGAAAATTCATTAGTATGCACATCCGAGACATCTGCGCCATTCATGACAAGCAACTGAACCATGTCTACATGATTTTCTGTCATGGCAATTTGGATAGCTGTGTTACCATGGCGATCTTTCGAATCAATGTTTAGTCCTTGCTTCAAAAGCTCATTCATGACTATTAAATCATTTCTTTTTGCTGCTGTACATAGGAGATTGCCTGCTGTGTGTGGATCAGAGAGAGCAGCTAGCTGGTAGAGGATCCGGAATATGGAGTAGTGTTTTGATGCTATAGCATCCCATATTGCTGTGTCACCATTGATATCTGACACCAATGGAATACAAATCACTACAGGAATGTGAAATATAACAGAATATTTGGTTACTCTAGTTCATTTTAGTCCCTAGAGATGGAAATTGTCATTTTCATCCTTAAAAGGTAGAAAATGATTCAATTTAGTCCATTCAGGGTTAACACTGATAGACCTTTTCATCTTCAAGAGATTAATTTGATCACATTTTTCAGGGACTAAATTGAACTCAGTTTACGTTTTAGGGATGGAATATCAATTTATATCTTTCAAAGGCTAAATTGTCTGACCCTATATTTTTCAGGGACAAAATTGAATATTCACTCGAAATATAATCAAGAAAATTTCATTGGAAAGTATGTGTAAGAATGGGAATAGTGGAATGCATATATTGTACCTCTTATATGTATGTTGCATGTGTGCCTGTGTAAGACTCTAACACACTCTTCATGCCCATTTGATGCTGCTATGTGCTACATAACAAGTAACAACTTGTTAGTTTTGATAAATAATTGTTGCTTATTCTTACTAGTTTTAAAGTTGCTGTGATCATTAGTAAATGAAGGAAGCATTCATTTTAAAAGGTTAAACTATCAGGTAAAGATTCATGGAAAAATAGAAGAAAAAGTCCATGAGATGGATAACAGAGATGCAGGATCAATTTTAAAATGCTTACAAAATGAGCGTAATTTTAATTTGATTTTAAGAGCTTGAATATTAGAGATGAACATACCAAGGGGGTTTTTCCTTTGGAGTCTCCAATGTCTGGATCCAATCCTGCTCTTAGAAGCTCCTCAAGAAAAGCAGCATTGCCTGTGGAGGCCACAGTTAACAAGTTCACAGCCATGTTAGGGTCCTCTTCTTCCAAATTCTCCACCATCAAATCTCTGATACTGAGATCCTTAAGCTGCTTGAAATGCTGCATTTGCATCACATGCACTATAAGTTTCAGAACCTAAAGCATTATGACAAATAAGCCACAAACCAATAACCAAAGATTGTATACACTACCTGAAGGAAATTTTTAAGTATTTGTATGTTGTCTTCTTTTTGAATTTGCATTGCTTCTATAAGAACACTGGTTTTCAGCCTCAGGAGCTGTGTGAGAGTCTTGGTTCTGTAGGTAAAGTTCTGAGGTCTGCAACAAAGTGCACCAACTTCTCCAAACATGTCTTCTGTTTGTAAAGTCCCTAAAATTCTCTCTCTTTCCATTACATTATCAATGATTTCCACTTCTCCTGACACTATAATGTAAACATCATCTGGTGCTTCATTTTGCATGATAACATCCTCTCTAGGGGGTATGTACTCTGCCTTCATTTTTGCAACCTTTACATTCACAAATTATCCTGTCAATTTACTTACTATGATGAGCCCGTTGGGATACAGACCAAAGAGAATGTATCACAGCCTATCCAATGCTTTTACTAGTAGATAAGCTCCAATAAGTGCTCTTTGGTATGCATACAAACGGGATCTATGATTAATGTCGGTCCAACAAATTGTTAGAATCATATTTTTGTTTCTTACAAGGGACACAAGAATTTCTTTTGAGACTCCTTTGAAGAGATAGACTTTCTCTACAGTTGGGAAAAACAAATGCTGGCAGATGCTTTTGCAAATCGACTTTGGTAGCTGTTCGATAAGGCGATGCTGATTCAAGCTCTCTGCCTTAAATCTTAGACACATGTACCCCAGGATCTGCTCTTTTAATCTTGGAGGCAACCGATTTCGGCACACAAAGTTCGATGCTGTTTCAATGCTATTTCTCTGCACCAGTCATGCAATAGACAATGGCATTAAGTTGTTTATATGAGACAATAGTCACAGACTCACAGTTACTTATAATTTACTGTAGAAAGCCAAGACCCTAACTGCGTGTTTGGAAATCAAGTGGGTTTCCACGTTTAAAGGAGAAGTGATCCTAAGAGAAACTACTAATAGTATGTTTGGATTGGTGTAGCTCCAGAAGCTACCTCCATAGCTTCTTGTCATAAGTGATTATGAGGCTTCCCATTGCAGAACCAAACATGCTATAAGAGTAGCTTTGTGGAAGGAGAAGTGATTCTTAGATGATTAAAAGTGATTCAAACGTGCTGGTACTATATGCCTTTCCAAATTATGAATAACAGATAGGAGGACAAAATCTCCAACTCTTGGTAACCATAACCTATGTAGTATAAACTAATTACATAGTACATGTTCTAAAGTTTGTATCACCTGGGTGAACTGAAGAAAAGTCACATGAATGTGAAGCAATACTTACAAATTCCATGGTACGGCGAGTTCCTTCAACAACAAGATTTGTCATGTTACCAATCAAGTAAGCAGTTAGACCAAGGTTGAAGAGCATGTAGAAAATAATGAAGATCATTTCCATGGTGTTCACATCATGGAGGTCACCATAACCTACTGTAGTCATGGTGGTGATGGACCAGTAGATAGCTGAAATGTATCTGATCACCCGAAGGCTCATCTCTCGGAAGTTTGGGAACGCAGCTCCAATCCATGTCTTTCCTTGGTACTCAGCTAGCAGGTAATATAGACACCCAGCGCAATGAACTGAAAAAAGTGTTACCTGCACCAGAAGCACAAGAATTGATTTGGATAAAATAAAATTAATTATTGCAAGAGTTCCTCTATAAAATGAAAAATCAGATTCTAAGCTATGTTTTCGAAAAAAAAAATTAACTCTATAAAATAAAATTAATTATTGCAAGAGTTCCTCTATAAAATAAAATTAATTATATGTAGAGCCTTGAAGTGGCCTCCTGTTTTGGGAGAGAAATATGGCTATTTTTGAAAATTGAAATTACAGTAGGTATTATCTACCAAAAAATTGAAAAATTGAACCAAATCAATTAAATATAACTTGTTCGATTTTTATTTTACCCTAAGCCTCTACACCGAATTAACTCTACCTGTGAACCTCTACACCGAATTAACCGAATTAAGAGGTTTTAAATTGCATCAAAAGAGATTTAATCTAATTGGCTATTTCATGTGGTGGTACACTTCATAGATTAATATATCTGTAGAGTAAAGTACACTCACCTCTCTCAAGGTTTGTTAGAAATACACTTTACCTCATTCATATCTAAATTTTACACCCCACCCCATTTTATATGGAGGCAAATTTAGTGACGAAAAATATTCTTCATTAATAATTAGTTATTATTTAAATTGTTAATCAATAATTTCAAAAAATATTTTCAATATAATCCAATAAATTTAAAAATGAAAACATCACAGTCCTCCTCATTCTCTCAATCGCGTTCTTCCTCCGTAAATTCACGATGCAAATTCTGCAATAGCACACCTGACCGGTTTACAAACCATATCTTGAACATAATGAAACATGCTTGTGTTTTCATATTTGGTAATAATTCAATTTTAATGAAAATAATCTCTTTATACCTCCAATTTTCAAAATTGGATTGTAGATCCAAAAAGAAACACAAATGTGTGAAGAAAATAGAAAAACAAAATTAAGAAATATGAAGTGGATCGGAGGTTATTAGAACCCAACGATGCGGTGGAGCACCGATTTTAACAAAATCCAACAACATCTTAAACCAAGAGAGCGTTCTCTCACAACTTAAAGGGTGAAGTTCACAAGAAGTAGTTGAACAAGTAGCTTTGGGGATGTGCGATTCACGTTCTGGGGTTCAGGTCACAACAAAACTTTGAGGCATGGTGGTGTCATGGGGTTTCACATTCTGGGACGGTGGCCGTGTTAAAGAGAGCAAAGACTTAGTGGTGGTCGTTTGTGGTGAGAAATATGATTTGGAGATAGATGAGATGTGAACTTAATAGTCAGAGTTGGTGGTTTTTTTAAAATTTAATTCAGTAAAATTATTTTCATAAATTAATGTATGAAAGTGTATATGCATTAAAAAAATTTAAATTTTAACTAATTAGTAATTATTTTTTAGTTGTGACGAATTTTTTTTCGTCACTAAATTTTGTCTTTATAAAAAATGGGCTGGAGTGTAGATTTTTAAAAGAAGGGTGGAGTGTCATTCTTGCAAACTTTGAGGGGTGAGTGTATTTTACTCATATCTGTAATATTTCTAATCAGTCAAAACGTGATTGGTGCACGGGTGTTTATCATGACCAAAGTTTGAATTAGTAATTAATATTAGGTATATTAGAGATTAAAAAATTCAAAAATAAATTAAATTGGATGTATTATTACATGCTTACCCTTAAATGAAATTGCAATTATCAAGTGTGCCATTCACAAGTTTTCAAAAATAGAAATATTTTCTTTTTGATTTATTTAATTCTTGGAAAATTGGTTGAAATGTGTCTCAATGCTTACCAAGTGTCAACTATTTCCTTCTTTTAGTGTTTTTTTATATTGTATTTAGATTTAGATTTAGATAGATATGATGATTTTTTGAAAGAAGTTATAAATTGAAAATAAAGAAACATAAATATTTTAATTAACATATAAATAGCAGCAGGAAAAAAAGAATAATTACTACTCATTTTTTGTTTTAAAAAAGAACAATAACTGATAAATAACAAAAAACTTACCTTTTATAAACCAAAAATTGTATGATTTGCTCCAATACTTGCGGAACTTAAAAAAAAACATGTCATTGCAGAACTTAACAAAAACTCATTCTTGATTCTTGTTTTTGTTAATTTTCGTTGATTATCTTCAATTAGGTTTTGAATTTGATATTGTTTTTGTCTTCAATTCTGTTCAATTCAGGTTCAATGTGTTTTTGATCTATATCATTAATCTCTTGTTTCTTGTTTTTGTTGATCTATGCATTCTTGATTCTTGTTTTTGTTAATTTTAGTTGATTATCTTCAATTAGGTTTTGAATTTGATATTGTTTTTGTCTTCAATTCTGTTCAATTAGGTTCAATGTGTTTTTGATCTATATCTTTAATCTCTTGTTTCTTGTTTTTGTTGATCTATGCATTCTTGATTCTTGTTTTTGTTAATTTTAGTTGATTATCTTCAATTAGGTTTTGAATTTGGTATTGTTTTTGTCTTCAATTCTGTTCAATTCAGGTTCAATGTGTTTTTGATCTATATCTTTAATCTCTTGTTTCTTGTTTTTGTTGATCTATGCATTCTTGATTCTTGTTTTTGTTAATTTTAGTTTATTATCTTCAATTAGGTTTTGAATTTGATATTGTTTTTGTCTTCAATTCTGTTCAATTCAGGTTCAATGTGTTTTTGATCTATATCTTTAATCTCTTGTTTCCTGTTTTTGTTGATTTATGCATTCTTGATTCTTGTTTTTGTTAATTTTAGTTGATTATCTTCAATTAGGTTTTGAATTTGATATTGTTTTTGTCTTCAATTCTGTTCAATTAAGGTTCAATGTGTTTTTGATCTATATCTTTAATCTCTTGTTTCTTGTTTTTGTTGATCTATGCATTCTTGATTCTTGTTTTTGTTAATTTTAGTTGATTATCTTCAATTAGGTTTTGAATTTGATATTGTTTTTGTCTTCAATTCTGTTCAATTCAGGTTCAATGTGTTTTTGATCTATATCTTTAATCTCTTGATTCTTGTTTTTGTTAATTTTAGTTGATTATCTTCAATTAGGTTTTGAATTTGATATTGTTTTTGTCTTCAATTCTGTTCAATTCAGGTTCAATGTCTTTTCATTCTATTATCTTTAATCTCTTGTTTCTTTTTTGTGTTGATTTTAGTTTCAATTAGGTTTCGAATTTGATCTTGTTTGTTATGTTGTTGATGCTTCGATTTTTTTGCCGCTGCATTTCCATTCTTTTCAATTCTATTTTTTTTTTTTCAATTTTGTTGTGATTCTATCTACTATGGTGAATGAATCTCTGGTTAAGAATAAGAAGGTTGTGAAAGATTCAAAACTACCTTTTCTGGGTGCATTCCTAAAACTCTTTGTTAAGAGTTCTTCCACCGGTAAAAAACTACTATGTTTATCCTGAAATTTTAGTTTGTTGTTCATTTTCTTATTGAATTATTAAACTACTATGTTTATCATGAAATGTTAGTTTGTTGTTCATATTCTTATTGAATTATTATGCTGTTTTAGGGTGCGGACGTCGTCGTCCGGAGGGCGAACCAAGTGCCGGTATTTGTTATTGTGTAATTTATGAGTTACTCTCTGATTTATGTTGAGTAAATTCACTTTTGTATGTTATTTTAATTTTCGTTTATGTTTTTTTAATTTTTCACAGCTCAATGCGTTGAGGGCAATTGTCCAAATGAAGTGCTTTTTGGTACCATGTGTGAACTTCACAGGCAAAAGAAAAAGAAATATAATTGGAACTATCGTCAAAGGGTGAAGGCGAAGGCGGAGGCTAGGGGTGACCCTCCCAATCCACCATTGCCCCATCCGGGATCCTTCGTGGAAGACGGGTGCTGCATTTGGCGATGCCCTTTGGGTGCTATTGAGGGACAGCAATACTGTGAGGAGCATTTGCCTCCAGGTACTTGTTTGTCTCTGAGAATTTGTAATTAGATCGACTTTTCCACTTTCAAGTCTCTTTAACCAAGTATCTCCTTTGGTAATATGTCTTATATGTGTAGTGGAAGTCAATAATATTCTGTGTGTTTGTAGTCCTATTGTTTTGAACTCTGATATACATAATTTATAGGGTGTCAGAATGGACTCATGCACCAATATCCTTTGGTAATATGTCTTATATGTGTAGTGGAACTCAATAATATTTTGTGTGTTTGTAGTCCTATTGTCCTTTGGTAATATGTCTTATATGTGTAGTTGAAGTCAATAATATTCTGTGTGTTTGTAGTCCTATTGTTTTGAACTCGGATATAAATCAATTATTGAGTGTCAAAATGGATTCATGGACCAATATCCTTTGGTAATATGTCTTATATGTGTCGTGGAACTCAATAATATTCTGTGTGTTTGTAGTCCTATTGTCCTTTGGTAATATGTCTTATATGTGTAGTGGAAGTCAATAATATTTTGTGTGTTTGTAGTCCTATTGTTTTGAACTCTGATATAAATTATAGGGTGTCAGAATGGATTCATGCACCAATATCCTTTGGTAACATGTCTTATATGTGTAGTGGAACTCAATAATATTTTGCGTGTTTGTAGTCCTATTGTTTTGAACTCTGATATAAATCAGTTATGGGGTGTCAGAATGGATTCATGCACCAATATCCTTTGGTAATATGTGTTATATGTGTAGTGGAAGTCAATAATATTCTGCGTGTGTTTGTAGTCCTATTGTTTCGAACTACGACATAAATTAGTTATAGGGTGTCATAATGGATTCATGCACCAATATACAGGTTTTTAGTGAAGTTTCATTAAGGCTAAAAAGCATTTTTGGTCCCTGATGTTTCAAGTTTGTGCAAATTCTGCCCCTATCTATTTTTGTCGATGTTTCTACCCCTCATGTTTTCAAACAGTGCACCGTCTACCCCTGACGGAGGGGTAGACGATGCACTGTTTGAAAACATGAGGGATAGACGATGCACTGTTTGAAAACATGAGGGGTAGAAACATCGACAAAAATAGAGTAGGGGCAGAATTTGCACAAACTTGAAACATCAGGGGCCAAAAGTGCATTTTAGCCTTTCATTAATTACTATTTGTCTAAGTTTATCTTGTTGTTACTTTGTTAGTGAACTGTTTTCTGCACTTGGATATGATTAAAGTATTTAGCTTATTTTAGTTATAAACTTTGTAAGACTGCATTTTAATGTTTCAGATGTGATCACTCTTTCCTCTAATGGAAGTAGTATATTGAGAGCATGGAACCTACTTGATGTTTGTATAATTTTTCTAATTGTTTGCCTTTTTTTATTAGGTTTCGAGGATCACGATAATCTTGCTCTTGGAGGAGCTGACAACCTCATGAGGATGTATCAGGGGATTCAGTGATCTAGATAATGAGTTTAGTTTTAGTTATCCAACAAGAAGGTAACTGCTGCCTATCTTATTCATGAACTTGAAACTCTGGTGGAAATTTGTCTTTTGTTATGAAAATTTTCCTTCACTATGATGTTTATTTTGTAGGTCATCATCATCATCATCGTTATAGACAGACATGCATTTTGGAGAGTCATTGATTTTTGTCTGTGTACTTTGTATGGTTGTTCACTGAAGGCTGATACTTTGTATGGTTGTTCACAATTAGGAGAGGTACTTTCAAACGTGTGGTTTCACTTGGAAACTCTGATACTTTGTATGGTTGTTCACTGAAATTTGCTTGATGTCTTTAGTTGTAGTGATGTTGGTTGCATGTATGGAATTCTAATAGGCTGATAACAAAAAGAAACATATTATACATGCACATATCTGAATGCGTCAGATTCCACTTAAACTGTAATTCAGTTTTGTACAGTGGCTTTCGACTGTCCTTGATTTTCTCTTTTTTTTTTCTTTAGTTCGTATTATTTTGTTTCCTCCTTCCTATCTCTTAGACACTTTCTTGACTGAAATTCAAATGAGATCTTGTATGTTATGTAAACTCTTAACGCTACTTTACTTTATTGAAAGTCTTTTAACCATTGAATGCTATTAACAGTTTTGTTTTCACTAAAATCTTGTAAAATGAAACAGTGGAGCCATCATGTTTGACGTTCTACCGAGTTTTTACCATTTTATTATATCAACATCTTGAAACAACTAGTCGTCATGGAAATACCCTAGAATAAGTTGTTGGGAAATAATCTCCGTTGGGGAAGATTCTGCAATAGTTGGATTGATGAAGATGTTGATGACAGAAGCCCTTGAAGATTCAAAGCGTGCCTAAGCACTAACCTTTAGGTTCAATTCGCCCCCACCAATTAATGTATATTGGATGCAACTGAGAAAACCGGCGAATTCCCTTCAGGATACTTTGAATTCCTTGATGTGGTTTGCACTAACACACCAAGCGTATCTTTGATAATAGTTTACAGAAGTATGATTCCCACACTTCACTCATGCATTAGTGAAGTGAAGGATGAGTTAGAATAATGGAAATGAAAGATGCAATTTCTCACATCTCAATGTTCTGGTTTTTCTGCTCAAGTATCTCTTTATATAGAGATATTAACATCCCTTGGTGAAAAGAAATCTTTTGGTAAAAGGTTTCTCAAAAACCAACATATACAATTAATGTTCGTAAATGTTCACAATCAATACGTTGGTTCATCTGGCAATGTGTCTCATGGCACAATAAGTTGCGCCTCCCGGGTTCGAATCCCAGGGACGTACAGCCAGGATTCGAAACCAATACGTTGAGGTACCATAAGGAGGTGTCTATCCACTAGACCATCTCATTGATTTAATGAGACATTGAACATTAATTTATATATAACAATATATATTTCAAAGTTTATATATTTTGGAAATATTTATCATAATCCCCCACCATTTACAAAATATATCTAAATCCACTCACGATTTGAACCATTACTTAGTAAGAAATGGGTTCCACTCATCCCGAATAGACATTGGTAGACAAGCTTTGAACCAACTATTCAATGGAACAAGTATGCATAACTTACACATGAAATCTTGATATTATCAAAAGAATTTAAATTAGACACATTCACTAAGGCCTTGTGTCACATATCCTTTTCATGAGAATTTAAGAGTCAAACCCTTTAACTCTATGAAGCGGCTCCACTTCATTCTCATTTAGGTAGACTATATCTGAAATGCACCCATAATTATGCATTCCAACAAATATATGTTATATGTCTATTAAGAAGAAAACCTTCGTCCTACCACTTTACTCTTATGGTCCAAGTACTTCTATTCCTTGGGATGTATCGATAATTAAGTACTTGCAATCACTCTTATAGTGTACTTTCACAATTGAACTCAAGACTTAATTTTACTTAAGTGTGAGTTGAGTTTCAACTATTGGTGATCAATTCGATATGGGCTTGAGACTCATCCCCAATGATGTCTTCAACATCATTTCCTTTGTCAGACCTTTTGTCAAAGGATCTGCAAGATTCTTCTCAGTTCTTACGAACACTATGGAGATTACTCCATTTGAAATTAAAACCTTCACATAGCTATGTCTTAAACCAATATGTTAGGATTTTCCATTTTATACTTGGCTGTATGCTTTTGATAGTGTGCACTGACTATCAAAATGTATGGATACTTGTCTCATTAGTTTTGGCCAAATTAGTATCTCATACAATAAATTTCTTAGTCATACATTCGCTTTACTACATGCAGCAAGAGCAATAAACTCTGTAGTCATGGCGGAGTCAGCAATTCAAGTTTGTTTCTTTTAACCCCAATAAACTGCACATCCACCAAGGTTGAAGATCCATCCACTAGTGGAAGCATGATCTTCTACATAAGTTACCCAATTGACATCTGTATATCCTTCCAAAACTGAAGGATAACCATTATAGGTCAAACTATAATTAATTGTCTCTTTCAAGTATTTCAATATTCTATTAACAACATGTCAATGGTCTTTACTTAGATTACATGTATACCGACTTAACATACCGACATCATATTCCATATCAGGTCTAGTACAGATCATGACATACATCAAACATCCGATTACGTTTGAATATTTAAAATTGTGCTACAGGATATTCCCTATGTGGTTGTAAATTATTATTTTGACAAAAAGGGGTAGAAACTAATTTGCAATCAAAATAATCAAATTTCTGAAGCACTTTCTCAATATAGTGAGATTGGGATAAACCAATATTCTCACTATCTCTTATGATTTTAATTCCTAAAATCACATCTGCTTCACCTAAATATTTCATATCAAAACTATTAAATAAGAAAGATTTATCCTTTTCTACCTCATTTAAATCAGTGTCAAAGATAAACATATCATCCACATATAAACAAATCATATCACCTTTTTTTCCATTGGGGTTGTCTAAACGACCATTGCCAAAAATTGGGTTAAATCACCCTTGATGAGGTGTTCCAATAATATTGTAACATATGTCTTAAAAAATTCCAACTCATTTAGTTATTTTCTATTTTCTTAATATTTATTTTATTAAATAATATATTTGCACAATCAATTAAACAATTTGGATAATAACATCGAAGTCCTTTCCCCAAAAAAATAACTAAGAACCCTAATCCCATTTTTTTCCACCGTTCCAAGCTTTCTGGGTTTTCTACTTTGTTGGCTCTTGAATTGATGCAACAAATGTATATGCCAATACAATTGGGAATATGAGAAAGCCATACCCTTTCTAGATGAGATTGTTGTTGCATCTCCTACCAGCTATCTCCACAACTGTAGATTCGTGTTTTTTGTGTCAGCTTCCCCTATTGCATATTATGGAGGCGTTTGTTACAAGTTATCAAAAATCATTCCCGGGTAAGTGGATTCCCAGGAATATTATGACGAGAATGTCATTCCCAGACATCTTTTAAAAAAGTGTTTGGTTGATAAATTCAATTCCCAAGTATGTTTTGAAAATTTATTTAATTAAAATATTTAATAATATAAAATTTGAAGTAAAAAATAAAAGTTAGTGGGAAATAACTTTCATTCCCATGGGAATGCAAGATACCCATCCTTGAACATGGGAATGAAGGTTGGAGAAAAACAATGTGAATTGGATGCCTGGGAATCCACAATACCTGAGAATATTTTTTCTGAAACTTGTACCAAACGTAACATTCCCAACCTAACTTACCCGGGAATGTTCAACGATCCCTTCTACCAAACGCTCCCTATGATTACCAATTAACAATATCAACATACAAATTGCATCTAACTATAAGAGTTTGGGCAAGATTGCTATTCTCAAGCTAATTGTAGGCTACTAAAACCAACGAACAAAGAAGACATGAAAGTAACTCGAAGTTCAAGGGATTTTTTGTTTTCTTTTTCTGAAAAGGATTTCTATGCTATTATTCTAATTGATTGGTTCATTGTGCAAATAGATTGTTTAATAAAATAAACATTAAAAAAATATAAAATAAAAATAATTATCAGATAAGTTGGAATTTATAAAGACACATGTTACAATATTATTGGAACACCTCATTAAGGGTGATTTAACCCAATTTTTGGCAAGGGTCATTTAAACAACCCCTTTTCGATTATGAAAATTTACTATAAACACATTTGTCAGACACATCAATATCAATCAATATATATTAGAAAAGAAGAACTTTCATAGTGACGTGTCAGCACCAGATTAATTCTTAGTGACGTGTCAGCACCAGATTAATTCTCATAAAAATTATTCCACGTGTCAATTTGTTAGAGGATATAATTTTCAATTGATATATGTTTTAATTTTATATATTCTAACCTAATTAATTGATATTATTTTAGAAGATATGATTTTCTATTGATATATGTTTTAATTTTATATATTCTAAAATAATTGATTGATATTATTTTAAAAGATAAGATTTGGTCTTTTAATTTATTTTAAACTTATTTTTAGAATATATTGATTAATTTTTATTGAATTTTCGAATTTTTTATTAATTCGGGATTTTATGAGTTTTTATTGTGATTTGCTAGATTTTGTTAGTTTTTATGTATCTTTATTTAATACCTTTTTTAATATTAGATTTGATTGGGATTTAGTTTGTTTATTTCTTAATTTTATTTTAATTTATCTTATTATTTATTTTATTTTAAATCCAGGAAATACTTTATTTTATTTTATATTTTCTTTTAGAGTATATTAATTAATTTTTTCTTAAATTTTCGGATTTTTAATTAATTCAGGATTTTATGAGTTTTTATTGTGATTTGCTAGACTTGATAGTTTTTATCTATCTTTATTTAGTACCTTTTTAAATTTTAGATTTGATTAGGATTTAGGTTGTTTATTTCTTAATTTTATCTTATTATTTATTTAATTTTACTTCCATGAAATATTTTATTTTATTTTACATTTATTTATAGAGTATAATAATTAATTTTTATTGAATTTTCGGATTTTTAATTAATGCAGGATTTTATGAGTTTTTATATTGATTTGCTAGATTTTGATAGTTTTTTTCTATCCTTATTTATTGTTTATTTTTAATTTTAATTTCATGAATTTTTTTTTTGAGTTACTTTTAGAGTATAAATGAATTTTTATGGTATTTTTATTGAATTTTCATATTTTTATTTAATTCAGGATTTTATGAGCTTTTTATTGTGATTTGCTAGATTTTGGTAGTTTTTATCTATCTTTATTTAGTACATTTTTTAAGTTTAGATTTGATTAGAATTTAGGTTGTTTATTTCTTGATTTTATCTTAATTTATCTTATTCTTTATTTAATGCTAATTCTAAGAAAATAGAGTTGATTTGGTGCTGAGGGTCCACAAAGCTACCATGGACACGCAGAGATTTGATAGCTGCTATTTCTACCTCTGCCACATGTCGCGATCAGGACAGAGGTATGTCGTAAGATGATGTTACGTGAAGAAGAGTTTATCATGTTGTGATTAATGGTTTGTGCCATTTCAGTTTATCCTTTGTTCGTAATTCAATCCTGGATTCTTAAATTTCACATATTTTGTGTGTTTTGATCCAAAAGTTTACAAATTTTTGCATAGACCCTTTGACGAATCATTGTTGAAGACGTAATGTTTTGATTCTGATGTAATATTTTTTCTATTGTTCTTCTTCCGCTTTTATATTTTTTTAAACCAGATTTTAGTATAGTTTGTAGAAATACATGCGTGTGAAACCATTCTAAACCAGACTTTGGTATAATTTATAGAAATTTACGAAACTTAGGATAGCCTGAATTTATATTCATTTCTCAAATTTTGCCCGTTTTTATTCTTCATGTTTGAGCTGTGTGTATAAGCATACTATTTGCACTGTATGTGAATGATGCACAACTTACTATTTTTTTTTAATGATGCACATGTCAGTCAAATTGATGAAAGCATATGAAGAGCTCACATTTAATCTTCATGAGTATGTTTAGCCCATTCTTAAGGTTGGTTCATGTTTTCCTCAAACTCATTAGTTTTGCATATACTCATGTTTTAGTATGTCAATTGGGTGACTTATCTTACTTTACTCTATATATTTCCTTAAGTTCAATTTAAATTGATTGTTAGTATAAGTTTATTGGTGAAGTAACCACAATTATTTTGGGTGGGAGAATTATTTTGTTTTTTTCTCACATATATAGATAATTTGTTGGGGTGCACACATATGGGGCAATACACAATTTTTTGTTTCTCTTGACTGAAATGTACCTTTGATTTTTTGTTTCACAAGGGTTCCACCCCAAGATTCACAAATACACTAAATACAATTCTTTCACCACAGTCCTTTCAAATTGGTGAAGGAGAGTATTTTATTCTTCAATACTTCATTTTGGGTTTTTGTTTCAATCTTCTTCATGAATTGATTTTGTTATTCAACTAATTGTAGGATGTCATATGCTTCAAGGATTCCTGCTTTTCTCTTCTTAATAAAAAACAAAAGGATTGAGGAAAAGAAAATCTTCTAGGGTGCAGAATATTCACTAATTGGAAAAAAAAAATAACACGTGTCATTCTCAGATTAATTCTCATAAAAAAATACATTTTAAAATTTTAGATTTGATTAGGATTTATATTGTATATTTCTTGATTTTATCTTAATTTATTTTTGATTTAGTTTTAGAGTAAAAAAAATACATTTTTAAATTTTAGATTTGATTAGGATTTAAGTGGTTTATTTCTTGATTTTATCTTAATTTATTTATTATTTATTTTTAGAGTATTAATTAATATATCCCAAACTTTTTTTTAAAAAGAGTGAGTTTGAAAGCTATAGCTTAAGTTAATTTTTTAATATATTCCCAAATAATGATAATAATAATAATAATAATAATTATTATAAATTATTATTATTATTATTATAATAATAATTTATAATAATAATAATAATTATTATAAATAATAATAATAATAATAATAATAATAATAATAATAATAACATATGTGTGCGGATATGGGCCGGTTGGGTACTATAGTGCTCATACCCGCACCCATACCCACTATTTTTTGCGGATAATTATCTATAATTAACCTCATACCCATTTAGCAGTTTTTTACCATACCCATAGTGGGTATTTTTTGCGGGTACCCTATGATTTTGAGACTCATTGTCATCCATAGATTTAGATTTTGGCAAAGATGGATAACTTCCTGTAATGACATTGAATTGTCTAAAGGTGGGGAGCTTCGAGTTGCTACCCACGTGAGTATGAAGACGAGTACATGTAATTTTTAAAAACGCGGGTATGGAGATGGTACTATAGTACCTACCCATTGTCATCCCTACTTAGTTGGAATAAACACAATAATGTTATACTTTATGATATATGTAACGCCCCGATTTCTCGAGTGTTACACAGTAACTAATTAACCAATTTTCGTAAAGAGTTTTCGTCGATTCACTTATTAATCTTCAATTAATGACAAACCTTTCATTTTACGAAAACTCTTGAAACATAACCTTTCCAAAAACACGCGGAAGTAACCAACATCGTAAAACTTTTTAAATAACCAACCGTAAAGAGTACGAATCAAAGGCCTGAATGAAAATAAAGATTACATCAAAACTTGTTCATTCGAATTTAAGCAATAAAATTGTTCGATACCAACACTTCGGAAACTCTCAACCCCAACAGAAAACAAAAGACTCTCAACCCAAACCCTATTCCTTAGCCTCTTCCTCTGAAGTGTAGTCGTCCTCCGGTATTGGCACGTCACTTAGCATCAACTCCCAAGAATGAGTCATCGCCATTATCTTCACGACCATCTACCCCCCCCCAAATAAACACATAGCAAACAAGTAGGGTCAGGTCCAACAAAAAGAATGATAATGACAAAATCAACAACAACATATATAATATAAGTACATTATATGTCTTTTATGGGAAGGAGTCAGTTACTAACGGAATCTCACTTCACACAACCCACCAAAACTTCCATGGCCATCTTCGTGCTTCCGCAGAGGCACGGTTATCACGGTGACCGCAGTCAACCAAATCACGTGGAGCCGCAATGATCCACAAAAGTTCACGGTGACCGCAGTCAACCAAATCACGTGAAGCCACACCGGCCCACAAGGTTCACGGGAGACCACAGTCAACCCAAATAACTCCCTCGCGTGCAAGGTACCATCGTTCTCATGGACCATAGTCTACCTGACCTATGTCCAAATCATTCACATTTACTTGCAAGCGAGTTTATTACACTTTTCTCTTTGTTAAGTCTCTAAAGTCAATCCTAGAGTCTTATCATACTCTTTATACAACAACCTTCACAACACAACATTCACGGGTTACAAGGGAATTACGGCTAGGTGAGCGACCCTTGAACCATTAACTGAGAAAATAAATATAATCCACGTAAAGGAACGCAAGAACATTCACTCATACATAATATATCATCGCAACTTCAACATATTGACAGCAGAAACAACTTTCACAAAAATAGAGCCACAGAATGCATCTTTCAACCAAAAATCACGTATGATACCTTTCTAGAAATCTATTTTAAATATCTACAACTCTCTAGTTACAGACTTGTTCATTTGAGTCCCAGAATTAGGTGATATTAGGCCTTAAAGCTAACTGTCCGGAACAGGAAAAACAGCAGGTGTGACAGTTACTAAACACGACCCCCAGATCACATTACTAAACCAAAAATTATGATTTTTATATGTCTGGAAAGATATTTCGAAAATCTACAACTTTCATTTTAATCACTTTTTCATTTGATGACCTTAAACAGGTAAAAAGGGGCTCTGAAGTCCGTTGTCCAGTACAGGAAACTGGCAGCGAAACTCCCATGGTTTTCAAAAATAATTTTCCTTCCTTCCCCTTTGATCATGGCAACCTTGGTACAGCCCCAACAACCCAAATATCCACTCAAAATTTCAGAACCAAACATTTAGCAAGGATCATGTTATAACAAGTGCAAAATAACACAAAACTTAACAAATACCATGGCAACTCGCATAAAATCATAGATTCAGATCATAAACAACGTTTGAGGATCATATTCATGGCTTTTCAAGAGAAAAATCCCAGCAAGCAAGCATGTACAGGTAATCATGCAAAAACAGTCCAAAACTCAAGTTGTTTCTCATGGCAATTCATGGCATATTCCCTAAAGAACCTACCCATTCCTAGAACCAGCCCTTACCTTGGGTTAATGGCCTGAAAAGAAAGAAAAGATGAAGATTCAAGATCAAAAGGCTTGCTGTCCACGTCCTTCTTCTCCCCCTCTTCGCGGTTCCCTTTCCTCTCGCAGCTCCTCCTTCACGCGCAAGGTGTTATGGGTGGTGATGGTGGCCGGCGGTGGCTTGGATGGTGGTGGTTCTTGGAGCAAGATGAAGGAGATGAGGGTGTGTTTACGTGATTAGCTTCTGTTTTTCTGAAGTATGAAAGAAAGAAAGAGAAATTGATTTTTCTCTCCCCTTTTACTTACAAAACTAGCGGTCAAGGGAAAATAGTGGGCTAGGGTTGTGGTTTTTGGGTTTAATGCTGATTTAAGTCAGAGGGGACAGGGTTTAATTGGTACTAATCACTCTTTACTTCAGAAAAAAGTCAGAATCTTCCTCCCTTTTCCCTTTGCAAGGCTGCGGCATCACCACTAATGGGCTAGGATTTTCATAGCCCTAGCTCCTTCCTTCTCATCCAAGTCACTTGGCCCACTTAGCCTCTTCTTAATCTCCTGATCATGATCTCATAAGTTCACTAACCAACCCAAATAACGCATTAACCAAGGCTTAAGCCCAAAGTTTTAAGTTAGAGCTCGTAAGGTCTGGGCAGCTGGACCTTTGCTCACTAAAACGGGGATATCTGAAGCTAAAGATATCGGATTGACTCGAAACCACTTGGAGAATTTTCTAGACTTGAAGGGCTACAACTCTCATGAAGGAAGTTTTCCCAAATGAAGTCGTTAAGACCCTCTAAAAATTCACACAAGTTGACAGTTCTAATCTGCCAGTTATCAAACATTAGCTAAAACTTCAATTTTATTCAAACTTCCATAAAATTGTTCCAAATTGAACTTAGGGCCTTACAATATATCTTACACAATCCTGATTTGTGCTACTATCACATTATTTTTTTTTAAGATTAATTTGTTGATAATTCCTTATATCTATGATTTGTGTTATCGTCTTCATATTTACGAAGAATATGAAACGAGTTCCTCTTGGTCTCAATCGGGCTTAGAAGAGAAGTATTTATCTCCATTTTACTCATCAATTCTGACTTTTCTATTTCATTCGTTGTTTAATATATTTTTAATAGTCAAAGTATTAATTAATGTATTAAATACAATAGACATATTTCTCGTGCAACGCGCGGGTAAAAAACACTAGTTTATTTAATATTCATTAGCAAGCACAACTTGATCAAACTTTTGGTGCCATTATTTAGGTGCTTGTTTTTAACCCATATAACGACTTTAATCTCTCGATTCTTGTTTTTGTTGATTTTAGTTGATTATTATTTATTATGATGTTCATTTCTTCAATTAGGTTTCGAATTTGAATTTACATTTATGCCCCGAACAAATTAGTGTTTTTATAATTAAATGCTGTTGTTTTTCAGTCAATGGAGAAAAGGTGGAGGTTGATATATTTTGCTCCTTCTAAAATCCTAGTATCCATAAGTTAGAATAACCCTAAAAAAAATATATCTTTAAAGAGTTTTATTGTTATATATTGGATTGGGATTGAAACTAGGGTATAGTTTTGTTAAAACAGGAGCGGTGGTAGCGAGTTTGTAAACCATGCGATGAATATGAATATGAGGAGGAGGCAACCACCCCCTTCCTGTTTGCAGTCGTTGCCGGATGAAGTGATATTGGAGATCTTTCTTAGGGTTCCGGTGAGATCCGTTATAAGATTGAAGTGCGTCTGCAAATCATGGAAAATTCTAATCTCCAGTCCCCAATTCGCCAAGGACCACTTTCGTATGAAGTCATTTATCTCGTCCGTTACAAGCATGCGATTGGCCTCTTTGGCATACTATAATCACCGGAAATTAATAACAACATGTCCTGTGCAGTCATTGTTGGAAAACCCATTAGCCCGTCGTGAAACCTCTAGCTTCACCGTGGAAAACAGATGGGTAGAAATTTTAGGCTCAAGCAATGGGTTGCTGTGTTTGGCTGATAATTTTTGTTTATTCAGATTGATCAACCCGTTTACCAGATCGGCATCCAAGAAATCACCACCCCTTCCTCTTCGTCTTAATGTGTTTAAGGATGAGGTCGCACAGTATGGTTTTGGTTATGATCAACTTAACGACAAGTACAAAGTGCTCGTTACGTATGGCTTTCCTAGAGTAACCAAACTTTATACCTTTGGTACTCAGTCGTCTTGGACAACAATTCAGAATTTCCCATGTGATCAGGTGCCGCAGATGTGGTATAAGGCAGGAAAATTTGTGAGTGGTACTCTTAATTGGTTCGTTCTGGAAAGAAATGTTATTATTTCCTTTGATCTGGAGAAGGAGACCTATGGTGAAGTGTTGCTCCCTCTTCATCTGGAAAGTGACCACCCCAACCAGCACAGGGGTCACAACCCCAACCAGCAGATTGATATTGATGCCTTGAGTAACTGTCTTTGCTTGTGTTACTTTAATGATATTCATTATGTTGTGTGGGTCATGAAAAAGTATGGCAATCAACAATCTTGGACGAAATTGGTGTTGATCCCTCATTCCAATTTAAAAATGCATCGGCTAATGTGCATCGATGCTTCTTATCGCTTTGCTTACCTTCACCCCTTGTGGATTTCAGAAAACGCCATAGCTTTTAAGCGAACTACTGATCTCCAATTAGTTATTTATAAGAATGGCAAGATGGAGGATGATCGTGAGATCATGGAAAGGGATACGCATAGTGATCTACATATTTACCGTGAGAGCTTAATTTCACCACCCTAGAGTCTTTTTAAGTTTACTCTTTTACTACATAATAATAATATAGTTTTCAGGAATGGTTTTGCATTATTGTGGAGTACTCTTATTCTGCCACTGTTGAGAGGGATCGATTGCTTCTTCTTTTCCCTCAAAAGGAATTGTGGATCCACCACCTGAACCGGTAACTCATGCTCTCTTTGTAGACTTTTATTTCATGGTTGAATATTATAATTTATAAAATGAGGCTTGGGTTATTCCTCGTATTACTAGTGGTTGGTTGTATTCCTTAGATGTTCTCTTCTCTTCTTCATCTTATGTTTAGATAACAGATTTATATTTATGTGATGTCTGAGGACACATATTGCACAAAGAGTATATCGATGCTAACTAGTCTAATAACAAATTGTCATCTTCCAATTTAAACTGGAATCATTTTTTGTATGTGCTACACAAGGAATGAAAAGAAACTTTAAAAATAACAACAATAGAGATAGATAAGAAGGCAGTGGGTTCTGATTTCTGCACCGGATATTAGAATTAGTCGACCAAATTGAAAACCATATATTTATTCATTTCCCTGAAGATTTTTATCAGCTATAGGAATGGAATATTGATAGGAATTATCTGCATTTTGATCTCTGCCAATCATATATCTAGTCCTGGTTTAACAATGCACATTGATCTCACCAATCTTTTTTTTGGCTAAGTCTCAATGTACGTACAAAATGAAGAAAGATACCCTCTCAGTCAAGCCTCTTAAGTCTTACTTATGACTCTCATAGTTCAATTCACCTCACAGACCAGTCCAACATTCTGCAATTTCAATCCCAATTCATACTTTTGCATATGCAGACTTTCAATTATCCCATGCCCAGAAGCAGATATCATCAACTGTATATGAGCCCTTTCAATTTCCACTTATTACATACCTGGACCCGCAAGACATTTTAGTACCCTTGATACAAGAAAGCGCCACATCTAATGTGTTATGGGATGTATTGTGACTAGGATAGTAGCCTGTTTCCGTGTGGAAGAGCGATTCTACAATTTAACATAAGACTTAATTGCACATTTTCTCTATGATCTTTCACTTATGTATAATTTGTCTCCCACATATTTTAAACAAGTGAATTTACTCTTTCATGTCCCAAGATGTGAAAATTGGACCTTTCCGTTAACCTGTCATCCAACAACTAACAGAATTGGCTTATGTGGCATCCATTTAACACGTGTATCCAACATTTTTGCCACTTTGTTGCCAACAAAATCTGCAAGTTCACACAGAGAACCCACCCATTACCCATACTTTTGTTTCATTTATTATTCTGTTGCTTAATCAGACATTTATACCTAAAAAGGCTTTCATTTTTATGTCAAAAGCAATGAAGAGAGAAGAGTGAAAAATATTCAACCTTGTAACTACCCCCATCTACTTCTTTTGGTCAATAATCAATACTTTCAACCTCAATGCTATGACTCTATAAGCATATAAACATCTAACTATTGAAACCTGCCACATTAAGACCATTTTCTGGTTTGTTGGTTTCAATTTTCTCTATAATGACACAATTTCAGGAATGAAGCAATTGAAACAGCACCAATGGCTTGAAACAAGGTAGAATTGAAAGAAGCTGCGGTGAGAATGGGCATGGGAAAACTAGTAGCACCTGGGACCACACTGGAAAAACGAGTCCCAGGGCCAATGTTGGAAACCCCATGAAGTGCCTCAGACCACCACTCATCCACCGCAGAATCCCCCAAGTTCCCAATTTTCTCCTGCAACGTCAGCCTCTTCACCAGGTCGGCAACCCTGTCCGCCACCGGCAATGACTTGTCGCACAATCCAAAACTAGCAAACGAAGCGTTCTTGGTAACATCGCTGGCAAAAGGAGGTGCTGTTTGGCCACAAACTGAAGTAATGTGTCATTTATGAGTTGTGGAAAATGGAAGGAAAGAAAAAAGTAACCGCATTAACAACACAACATTGTTGTTTTTTAGCGACTTTTGATGGAAAATTAAGGAGGGAAGAAAGAAAATGGAAGGAAAAAAATGCAGTTGTTGAATTTGGCTGAGAGCCAAAAGAACAACTGAGAGAATCTACGTATAATTTGATGATCGTGGTTTCTGGCTAAATATGTGGCTTACTAAGTGTAACCATAACACACTATAAATTAGCAATAGTTCATCCTCACACATTAAAGTAAATGAAATGTGAAATAGACAATAAGACAAGGAAAAAGAAGGTAAAAAGAGATTGACAAAGAAAGGAATAAAAAGGAAAATTACTATTTCATTAAAACATGAATTTTATTTCCTGACTCCTGAGTTTCTCAGTTTGTCCAGTAGGCAGGCAACACAATCCTATTTTCAATGTTATAATGATGGTTCTTATTTTCCCATGTGGAAGCACTTTTGACTTTAACAGAAGAAAGATCTGCGCTTGCTGCTGGTGAGATTTCAACTACCCTGACCCTAGACATTAGAGAGCTTTATTTAAAAGCTAGTATTTATTTCTTTAAGCTTTATGAGGTGTATGCAGTAATTCTCAGACAAAGTTTATATAACCATGGCTGCTGTTAACCTTTGTGGAAAGTCTATATCACATTTGTTTACCGTACTGTTTCTTGTTTGTTTTGTTGACAAGCTGCAAAGCCCCTTTTCAAAACAATAAATTATAGAACCTCAAAGAGTTTGTCAAGTAGAGCATGATAGGGTCTCATATATGTTCGATAGATTTTAAGTTCAAGTCCCCTGTCTTTTAAAGTGAGGTAAATGCAATTCTACTGGATTTGTAAGTGCTATTTTAACCTAACATTTTTATCCGCCTTGGACCAACGCATCCCCTCACCTTAAATTTCAAGAAAAAATATGACAAATAAATAAATTATAGCAACACAATCATTTGTGATTCATGTAGTTCAAAATTGTATTCTAATTACCAACATGATTTTAATTACTTTCAACATTTTTTTTTTCGAAAATGAAAGATATATAGATAATATAGAAAGAGACATCAAAAGCGCAACCACCTCATGAAGAAGATGACTGCTCACCCTTATCAAAAACCGCAGAGGGAAGAGCAACAACTCTATCAAAAAATCACTATACAACACCCACATCAAAGACCCAAGCTCCCTATACAGCAAATTAACCTACTAGAACAAAGCTCCTAATTCAGCATTTTTGGGAGACACATTTGGCCAGAAAACACATCCACCCAAATACTGCAAGGTCCTTAGCCAACTTATCTAGGTGTGTGTCCTCAAAGGTACCCCCTCCCACTCCCCTATCTTTAACTAGCAAAATGCTTGTCAAAAATTATTTTCTAAGTGTTGAAGGAGTGAATGGGGTTGGACATGAACTTGACAGCTTAGTTTATGTCTAAAAGTTCTTCTGCAATCGATTATAAAGTATCAAAATAATTTTGAAGAGAAACTTTTCAGAGTAGCTTCAGTGTAAGAATTGTTATGCGAAATCAATAAGCTGATGTAAATGTGCTAATTGTTTCTTTCCTGGTTCCAAGATGTATCTATTAATTTTTACTCTTTAAACCATACTTGAGTATATCACATAATGAAGATTAGGCTGAAGAAGTTCTGTATATAGACTATGATGAGGAAGCTATTTTAATCTGTTTAATAAAATATTAAAAAGATTGAAAGGTTGTGATTGTAATTGTAGACTGTAAATCAGCCATTTACATGTTTAATATTTTCTCATGGTGATCCATACAAAGAGCTTCTTCACCATAGCCTGCATTATGCAGATCTCTTCTCTATCTTCTTCCACACCAAAGCACACAACATAAGATATCTAAAAAGTTTTATTCAAGATAAATTTGCACACTCAAAAGTTTATAAAAGTATATGGGAGGAAATTCTCCCACTAAATAGAATAGTACTGATCTCTAGCTATCTAGTTGCTTCACAAAAGATTCTCATTGTCTCCCGAGACATATTTTTAATGAACAGCTGAGATATACGATCAACTTTCTGGTGCTGAAGGATAAAAGGAAAAGCATGATTTAGCCCCCAAAATTAAATGAATGAAAAAGCATCACCTTTAACAAACAAATACTAACAAATATTCTTTGGAATTTTTTTTCCTCCTTCTTTACCAATTCTCTATCCAAAACTGGTAGAGAATTATGTCCTTTGGATAGAAAGATGTTTCTTTCTATTGAAGTCACCTAATTCTGGTTCCTTATGGAAGAATAGTAGTAATGTTCGCTTTTCTACAAAGTAAGAATCACATTCTTGTGAAAATTTATTTCCCATATCTCATGCATGTTCTTAAACCCTGATATAATTTTTTCTGAAGCCAAAATTAATTATGAGGAGAAGCTACTGCGAGTAGGTTCTGAATTTCAGAATTGATTTTAATGAAATTGAAGCTAATTGAAATATGCCAAGTTATACAAGGCCTTAACAAAATAGACATGATTGAAGATTAATAATGCATAATAAAAAAAGAGATGACATTGCTCATTTTTTAACATTTTTTTTTCTCTAAATCAAAATTGTTTCTACCTATGACTGCACATGTCCAAAAGCTTCTTTCTTCCTTCTACTATTTCATCAAAGAAATCATCAAGTTGCCCTGTTATAGTCTCAACCCCACATCTCAACAACCCAAAGCAACTCTTCACATTTTCAACTTTTTCTTGGATATCATCACCATGTGCTTCATATCCTGCCATTCTCTCCAACTCCACTTTCAATTCCTCCATGGCAATCTTTGCTTGTTGGAATTCAAACAGCAGAATCCCTGGCTGCCCTTCAATCTGTTCTATCTCCTCTGTCACTTTCTGCTGCAACATTGCCATTGAAACCATGAAGCCAGATCCGAAAACCATGTCTCCTTGGTGAAAGCAAGAGGAAGACCAACAATATGCAAGGCCACAAAGCAGAATCAGCAGAAGCAGTGACCCAACACTCCTCATTGCATGAAGAACACCTCTGAAACCACTGAATCCATTTAACTTTGATTCCATTACAGAGATGTTCTGGTATAGACATTGGGACAATGGTTGAATCCTTGTTTCCACCAAGCTCTTGTTTTCTTCTTCCAACCCTAGAATCTCCCTCTGACAAACATTTATTGCCCTAATAACCTGTATATTAGTGTGTTGGGAGTTAGAACCATGATATCAACTAGTTGATAAAGAAATCAACTTATCTTTTATGAGAACCAATTTTGGCTTCCTAAAGCTACTAACATAAGCTTTTTTCCATAATTGATTTAACCTTTTAAATCAATTGTATAAGTATTTCCAAAATGCACAAACTCTTGACAAAAGAATGGAATAGAATATGATTGCATGTATCATGATCAAGTATTTGATTAAGTGCATGTTTGGAAACCTGGTTCTGAAGTCGGAATCAGTTCTGGTCAGAAGCTTCCATAGAAGCTTCCGTGAGTAGCTTAATATGTGTTTTAAAATTGATTTTGATGAAGAGAAGTTTATCTAAGTCTGTTATAAGAGAGTATACCAACCTGACGAGAAAGCTCTGGAGTAAAGTGATGGTAACCATCCAAAGAAGAAGCTATATTAGAGGCAGAAGAGTAATAGCTCTCGATTCCAGAAATGGCAGATTTGAGAACATGACAAGCATCCCAAAGCCTTGAACTTTCATCCATGTACTCATCCAGCCATTTCCCTCCAACAGGCAACCGAAGCTTGCAGACCAAAATAGTGAGTTGGGAATGGAAGGATTGGAGAGATGAGATCACTTGTGAGAGGAATTGGATAGACATGAAGTTGTGAGAGAGGAAGGATTGGTGAAGATCATTGAGTCCTTGGGTGAGGAAGTTGTAGAAGCCATTGATAGAAGAGTTAGTGCATGAAGAACCCATCATGCAAGGTTGGAATAAGAGGGTTGTGTGTGTGGTTGTGGTTGAGGAAAAGTTGATGGAGATGGATGGGTTTATATAGTTGGAAGTATTAAGGAAAAAGAGCTGCAACAATAAAATAAATGATGTTTGGAAGCAATTATTGATTCTGAAGCTAGAATTAGCGCATGTTGGTGGAAATCTACAGGCTAAATTACAGTAGACAGAAGTAACTTTTCCGAGATTTTGTGGCTATTCACTGTGGTTTTGCATATTGTATCCAAACGTGCACTCAATTAGCTTTCTGTGAGTAATTTTTGAGTTTCATAGTTAATTACGATGAAAGAGAAATTGATACAAACATATTTTAAGTGAGTAACTTAGGAGCTCAGATTTCTATGATGAAAGGTCTTGTTGGGTGCAATTATGGGTGTTCCCTACACAATGGAAGGGATGATTGGGAATCTGCTATTTCTATTGTGAAAAGGGCTGCTGATATAGAGACAGAGAAAGCAGAACAAAAAAATAGAAATAATAAGTTAAGTTTCAAAAAAGAGAAATATAGATCATAGAGCACAAAAATATGCAACATGGAAACTAAATGTTGTTTCTCTTTTCAATTTGTCTGACAACTTTCTTCCCTTCTTTGTTATTCCTTCAAGAGTGGTAGAAAGGAATGTTACATTCTTGAAGCTCGTTGGAAGGCGTTTCCTGTGTGTTAAAGTTTTACTACTTTGACTAAGATTCTGCTTCTCATTTTTCCATTTTGATTTGGTTCCCTTTTGGATTGTGTGCTTCTTTTTAGTATCATCTTCTCTATCTTCCCCATGTTTTATTTTTTTGTGCACTGCACTTTTTTGGTTTTAGTATTCTTAAAGAGAGTTGCAAGCAGTCTATTTTGGTTAAAAAGAGGAGTGAATGATAGGGTTCTGTGTCCAAAGAGTATTTTACACTTCACAATGCAGATTCTTCTTTCTCCTTTAGGACCATACACTTGACAATGCAGATTCTTCTTTCTCCTTTAGGACCAAACATCCTGTTACGGACATTAGTTTAGTTTAAATCATTCTCAAAACAAATAATCACATAGAGTGAGTTGAAGAAGGCGTTTAAAAGAGTGTGTTGCTGTAACGTTCAAGCATGTTACCAAATACCAACCATAACACTAACAAAAGGCTTCAATGAAACAATTCTGTTTATGTGAATTGTTTATGTTACTGAGATCCATAATTGCAAAATATGCCAGCTGGAAAGCTTCATCTTCACTTTTATGGGGCCAGGAAATCAAGCCAAACTGAAGCTAAAATATGTATTGATTAGTGTGCTTGCTTAATAAGAACTACATGGTTGTATCAATGCTGATATGATTGATGTTTTTGGACATTCATATTTTTGTGGGACTAACTCTCTTAGCTAGATTTTTTTTATATAAAAAACTCGAACACGAGATATTGCTTAAATGGAATTATACATGTATTAGTTGAACCAAATCAGTGTTGGATTTAGATATATTAAAGTTTTTTAAGGTGTATTTTCACCTAAACATTGTAGAATTTAAGAACAGTTGGCATGGTTCAGATTCAATGCACCGAAGCAAAATCAAAGTATATCTTGAAAGACAACACTTGAAAATTGAAATCGCTCTTTCAACCTGCACATTAGCTGATTTTAAGGGCTAATGCAACCTTAAAAGGAAACCATATCAAATATTTAAATATTTAGGGATATTGGTCCTGTATAAAAGCTTCCCTCCTTTTTAATAATATACAGTCTTTGTCAAGGTATATATATCCACATTAAATATGTTAGTTCTTCCCAATTGATTGATTTTGACACAAAATAATATTATCTCTAGCAACATTCATACGTAGACTGTATATCTTAGGCTCTTAACATGTCTTATGGATTCGGAATCAGAAAATTATTTGAATGCTTGAGATATTTGTACAATCCAGTTCATATATTATTATATTAAATTGAGTTTTCATCCTTGAATTTCATAAAGTCACGTTGCATACTTTATTTTATACATCAGAAGATCACGTTGCATACTTTATTTTATATGAACTCACTTGTCTTCCTAGCTCATCATATTTGTATTGAATGAGTTTTACTTGTATAGTTGTATACGTATCATGTTTTATGTGCTTTAATTTACTTACTAATACATGCAGATAACTCCAACAATAAAAATGAGCAACATTAGATTGGTATAACATAGAGCAAAACTTAACCTATGCTTATTGGTCTAAGTGGTGGATACATTCTTGATTGAAATTTCACCCCTCCAAATGTTGTTTCAAATTGTCGTCTTAGTTCTTACAAATACAATTTTAACATGTACTTGTTTTGAACGATTTTAACATGTACTTGAAAGACTGGATTTTCATCTAAAAAATTAACTCAATATTGATGATATTTGCAAATAGTTATTTATCATGTTAATGAATGGGGGCAAGAGCCAACCAAACCTCTTGTCCTTTTTATTTTTGTAAAACAAGCTAACCACTTCTTCGTGTGTTAAAAAACAAGGCAACAAAATGACTAACAAACAAAAGTGAAACTTGCAATTCTGTTGTGGCAGATTATATATTTACAGTTGACATTTTTACATCACTAACCTATTCAAAAATATAAACTTTATCATTATCTCTGATCACATCAATACAGTCTATTTCTGCTCCTTCATCATTTGTCACCATTGCATCCCTTGCATCAAATCCAAATTTTTCACCTGTTGAAGATATACCAAATGAAGATATAATTTTAATGGGGGTACTAAAACCTGAAAATTTTCTTTCTCAAACAATAAGCAGAATAATAACTAGAGAACTTATTTTGGTGGATAATATAGACAACAATGTATTTGGATGGTCTGCAGTCAAGTGAGTCCTAAATCACTCAATTAAGGAATATGAACCGTTTGATCTAAGATTGGACAGATAAAATTTTAAGCTTATCTTTGTCTCCCGATTTTACTGATCTATCGGTTGAGATTACTTGACTGCGACGTGAATGTAGGATTGCTCTGATAGCAGGGAACCCGAATCTAACAACCACTTAAGAACAAAAGGGTTTGATAACTGGAAATTTTTCATAATGTAAGTACTAAATTGTGGAGATTTGAAATTTTACCTGCAATAGTTTTGAGCTCCTCTAATGAATCAGGCAACCTTATTAGTTTCCCAGCTTCCATTACACCTCTTTCTCTTTTCACTACAGGGTGACCTCTATATATGCTTACTCTTGGACATACTAGTCCATTAGATCTTCCCCTAATATGCTCCTTCTCTTCTTGATATTGTTGCCCCTTCAATACATCCTCACTGGACATGGCCTCATTTACATTAATTAGGTGTCCAACTTCACGCTTCTGCAGCATTTCATTTAACGTGTATGCAGAAAATTCATTAGTATGCACATCCGAGACATCTGCGCCGTTCATGACAAGCAACTGAACCATGTCTACATGATTTTCTGTCATGGCAATTTGGATAGCTGTGTTACCACGGCGATCTTTCGAATCAATGTTTAGTCCTTGCTTCAAAAGCTCATTCATGACTATTAAATCATTTCTTTTTGCTGCTGTACATAGGAGATTGCCTGCTGTGTGTGGATCAGAGAGAGCAGCTAGCTGGTAGAGGATCCGGAATATGGAGTAGTGTTTTGATGCTATAGCATCCCATATTGCTGTGTCATCATTGATATCTGACACCAATTGGAATACAAATCACTTCAGGAATGTGAAATATAACTGAATATTTGGTTACTCTAGTTCATTTTAGTCCCTAAAGATGGAAATTGTCATTTTCATCCTTAAAAGGTAGAAAATGATTCAATTTAGTCCATTCAGGGTTAACACTGATAGACCTTTACATCTTCAAGAGATTAATTTGATCACATTTCCCAGGGACTAAATTGAACTCAAGTTACATTTTAGGGATGGAATAACAATTTATATCTTTCAAAGGCTAAATTGTCTGACCCTATATTTATCAGAGACAAAATTGAATATTCACTCGAAATATAATCAAGAAAATTTCATTGGAAAGTATGTGTAAGAAAGGGAATAGTGGAATACATATATTGTACCTCTTATATGTATGTTGCATGTGTGCCTGAGTAAGACTCTAACACACTCTTCATGCCCATTTGATGCTGCTATGTGCTGCATAACAATTAACAACTTGTTAGTTTTGATAAATAATTGTAGCTTATTCTTACTAGTTTTAAAGTTGTTATGATCATTAGTAAAGTAAAGAAACATTCATTTTAAAAGGTTAAACTATCAGGTAAAAATTCAAAGAGAAATAGAAGAAAAAGTCCATGAGATTGATAACAGAGATGCAGGATCGATTTTAAAATGCTTACAAAATGAGTGTAATTTTTTAATTTGATTTTAAGAGTCTGAATATTAGAGATGAACTTACCAAGGGGGTTTTCCCTTTGGAGTCTCCAATGTCTGGATCCAAACCTGCTCTCAGAAGCTCCTCAAGAAAAGCAGCATTGCCTGTGGAGGCCACAGTTAACAAGTTCACAGCCATGTTAGGGTCCTCTTCTTCCACATTCTCCACCATCAAGTCTCTGATACTGAGATCCTTAAGCTGCTTGAAATGCTGCATTTGCATCACATGCACTATAAGTTTCAGAACCTGAAGCATATGACCAATAAGCCAAAGATAGTAGTATACCCTACCTGAAGGAAATTTTTGAGTATTTGTATGTTGTCTTCTTTTTTAATTTGCATTGCTTCTATAAGAACACTGGTTTTCAGCCTCAGGAGCTGTGTGAGAGTCTTGGTTCTGTAGGTAAAGTTCTGAGGTCTGCAACAAAGTGCACCAACTTCTCCAAACATGTCTTCTGTTTGTAAAGTCCCTAAAATTCTCTCTCTTTCCATTACATTATCAATGATTTCCACTTCTCCAGACACTACAATGTAAACATCATCTGGTGCTTCATTTTGCATGATAACATCCTCTCTAGGGGGTATGTACTCTGCCTTCATTTTTGCAACCTGTACATTCACAAATTATCCTGTCAATTTACTTGTACTATGATGAGTCCGTTTGGATGTGGACCAAAGAGAATGTATCACATCCTATCCAATGCTTTTACTAGTAGATAAACTCCAATAAGTACTCTTGGGTATGCATACAAACGGGATCTATGATTAATTTGGGTCCAAACAATTGTTAGAATCAAAGTTTAGTTTCTTACAAGGGACACAAGAATTTCTTTTGAGACTCCTTTGAAGAGATAGACTTTCTCTACAGTTGGGAAAAACAAATGCTGGCAGATGCTTTTGCAAATAGACTTTGGTAGCTGTTCGATAAGGCGATGCTGATTCAAGCTCTCTGCCTTAAATCTTAGACACATGTACCCCAGGATCTGCTCTTTTAACCTTGGAGGCAACCGATTTCGACACACAAAGTTCGATGCTGCTTCAATACTATTTCTCTGCATCAGTCATGCAATAGACAATGACATTAAGTTCTTTATATGAGGCAATAGTCACAGACTCACAGTTACTTATAATTTACTGTAGAAAGCCAAGACCCTAATTGTGTGTTTGGAAATCAAGTAGGTTTCCACATTTAAAGGAGAAGTGATTTTAAGAGAAACTACTAATAGCATGTTTGGATTGGTGTAGTTCCATAGCTTCTTCTCATAAGTGATTATGGGGCTTCCCATCGCAGAATCAAACATGCTATAAGAGTAGCTTTGTGGAAGGAGAAGTGATTCTTAGATGATTAAAAGTGATTCAAACGTGCTGGAAGTAGACGCCTTTCCAAATTATGAATAGCAGATAGGAGGACAAAATCTCCAACTCTTGGTAACCATAACCTACATAAACTACTTACATAGTACATGTTCTAAAGTTTGTATCACCAAGGTGACCCCAAGAAAAGTCACATGTATGTGAAGCATTAATACTTACAAATTCCATGGTACGGCGAGTTCCTTCAACAACAAGATTTGTCATGTTACCAATCAAGTAAGCAGTTAGACCAAGGTTGAAGAGCATGTAGAAAATAATGAAGATCATTTCCATGGTGTTCACAGCATGGAGGTCACCATAACCTACTGTAGTCATGGTGGTGATGGACCAGTAGATAGCTGAAATGTATCTGACCCGAAGGCTCGTCTCTCGGAAGTTTGGGAACGCAGCTCCAATCCATGTCTTTCCTTGGTGGGGGTAGTACTCAGCTAGCAGGTAATATAGACACCCAGCACAATGAACTGAAAAAAGTGTTACCTGCACCAGAAGCACAGGAATTGATTTGGATAAAATAAAATTAATTATTGCAAGAGTTCCTCTATAAAATGAAAATCAGATTCTAAGCTATATTTTCAAAAAAAAATTGCATACCCTTCTTGTGATTTATGTTTAGGTACATTTACAAGAAAAGAAAAGTGATTTCTATAGAGTACTAGCATTGTGAAATCTCGCAAATTTATGTACATTGCAGAAGCTAGGGTTTGTAGCTTATTCCAGTATTGATATTGGGGTTAGAACCAATTATGAATTGACCATCTAAACACCTAAACATTGATTCAAACAGTAAAAAATCAATGCTAACACTTCCAAACGTGGAACTAAACCTGGTCTAGTTACTATATTGCACAAAGTGATTATCATTTTGACTAATATTTAGGCACCTAATAAAACCCTGAAAATAATTGTTTTATTCATCAATGTAGTGAATTATTATTTGACTAGAAGATATAGCAGACATATATTTGAAGTAGTTGCTAGTGAAGTTGTAAAATGTGACATACAGAAAGAAGCCTAGCACATCGGACCCAGAAATAGCTGAACCTGATATCTTTCTCAAGCCTGGAAAAATAATCAGTGGAGCTGGATCAATTTTAATAAGAGACAATGCAAGTCAATGGTGAAGTGGAATGGAAGAGAAGCAACCTTGTAAAGAATTGCTTGACACGTCTAATCCGCCACAATCTGAGCATGCCGAGCAGGAAGTAAGGGAGACTGAGTTTGTGTTTTCCAGTGAACAAGTACCCAATTGCCTCATACGGTATGGTTGATGCCACATCCATCAGAAACCATGTTGACAAGTACCTAGCCAGCCAACATCACTAACACTATCATCATTACTTTACTTAATCAGGCCAAATTTAGCAAAAGAATACAAGGATGGTTAGCTACATAGTGCATGCTTGTTTCTCTGTTCACACCAATGATTCCACATATCCACAAATGAAGTAACATGATTTTACAGCGTTAAATTTTGTGTAGATGAACACGGAGTTCAACAAAAATGTAAATACATAAACAATTTAAGTCTATAAAAATATAGGTATGTTGTGAAGGATCTTCTAAATATTTGAGTTATGGAACATTTAATATATGATTACATTAGAAAGGTAAGTATCAAACATTTTTTCTATTTTCAATATGATAATTTTTTAATTTCGAGACAAAACAATTAGCATCTCAGGGAAAAAGATATTACACAAATTATGAAACCAATGTGTACCATATAAATTTTGTTTAAAAAAAATACAGTAAAAATATTAAAGCAATGTTGTTCAAACTTCAACATCTTATTTGACAAAGTGTATTATTTTGTTTTTATGTGTATTTTATTTTACCTTTTGTCCCAATAACTGTTTATCCTGATTGCTTTAATCTACTGGACCTTTATTTAAATTGGGCTGGCCCATTTTGACTTTCTAGTAGTACCTAATGAGCTTTTCTTCTCTCAACATTTGGACCCCTGCCTATATATTTGTGGTTAAACTTGAACCAGATGTCCAGTATCATTTAATAACGCAATGCAAATTGCAATTTGCAAACCCTACCACCATTAATCATTAATACGACAACTGAAAAGTTGGTCTAACCGACTAACACAAATCAAAGTTATCAAACTTTGGTGGAAATTACCTTCCGATGCACCAAAAAAAACTTTGGTGGAAATTAGGCCCCATCACGATTAATAGGAAATGGAATTGGAATTTGGAACCAATCATCCCTCATGCATGAATTACAGGGAGAATAACATACCAAGTCAAGTTCTCTATAATAGAAGAATAGGGATAACATTTTATAGTATAAATGAAGCTTTTTTATTCTTTTTCCATTAGAGTATTAATACTTTATATTGACATGCTCATGTTCACATTTTTCAGAATCACAAAATACAAAATATCCATTTGTTCTCTTCTTCTAATTAGCATACACTATATATTCTATTGAAAAAAGTTATCCATTTAGGCGCGTTTACATGGTTGAAATTTCTAGATTGCTGAAACATTTTCAAAAATAAAAAGTTTCTTTTTGTTTCACCTTATCTAAGAGGAAAATTCAACAAGTGTGATGTTAAAAGTGGTTATTTAAACTATTAAGTCTAAACTTCAATCCTTAAGAGACAAACTTTTAGGAAAATCACGTTTAACTCACCACACCAGGATCAGAATTTAATACAATAAAAAATCTAAAAAGAGGAAACAATTAACATCATAACTATAAATATTAAATAATGACTCAACAGGTAAAGAGAAAGAATTAGCAGGTAGGAAAGTTTCTGTAGAAGAAAACAAGAGAGACTACTAGAAAGGTTTCAGTGATTTTTTACTAACCTCACTACAATCTTTTTTGAGTCACGAACTAGTAGATGAGTAGTTCGATCAATATAAGCCACAAAGAATGTCAAGACAATATCAATGGCAAAGAAAAGATCAACAACATTGTCCACAGTGTGGATTTTCATATTTGGAGAAGAGCGCATGAAAGCAACTTCAAAGGGCCACACCCATGCACAATAAGCTACAAGAACAACCATAAGACTCTCCCAGCACCTGCACATACATGAACGAAGAAGAAAACTTGTGAACATATATCATCATATCAGGCTAAATGTGTTCAAAATCAAACATTTACCTCAAAGGAAGTGGCTAAATGGAATCAACCAATTTTAAAAGTTAAGAGAAAGGAACTACAAGAGATTCAATATATAGTGACCGATTTACCGATTGATTTGAAAAAAAAAATTGGTTGCTAATTTCGTCCCTGCTAAATTGTTAGCGACCGATTTTAGTGTATTAGCAGCTGAAAAATTGGTCAATGGCAATTTTTTTTGGTAGCGCACAATCTAAAAACTTGATCTTTAACAAGCTAGCATCATTGTTCAATTAACATTGATCAAAGGCATCAAGGAGTCCTCTTAAGAATCACAAATTCAAAGAACAGACGTTTAGCATGTTTGGTTTCACTATATTAGCACAGAATTCAAGATACATTTTCTTAGAAACGAAGACCGGTAGCTTCTAACTGAAAGTGATTCTAGAGTACTATTTCACCATGGAACCAAATATGTTATTTATTGTTTCCAAATCATGATCTTAGTGGTTAATTAGGAAATTCTACCTGTATCTGGAATCCATTGGAGATATGATCCACCCTTTGGAGTTAACTGGATTCTGTTTTGTTGACACACCAAGTGGAGGAAGAATGAGCTTTGAAACATTGCGCAGGCTGAAAGGGGGAGACATACAATCTTCTTTAAGATGCTGCTGCTCTGAATGATCATGCTGGTGCTTCTTGTAGCTCTTGTTCAAGCCAGAGTCTAGTTGATGATTATATGAACTGAAATTTCTCTCCATTCTACTTCTACAAACAGGACACAAACTCTAGGTAGAATTTCAGGGGGGAAATGGAGAGAAAGAGAAAAGTTTGTTAAAGAATTAATGAAGAAAAGGAAGAAAGGGCAAGCTGAAGAGCATGAGTGTTCATGATGATGATATTATGTGAGTGTGGTCCTCTCATGTAGCACTAATAAGGTATAGTGACCAAGGAAAATGAGGTGTTGATAGAGAATAGTTGTAATGGCAACACTTTCAGTTGGTTGATTATGTATATATGCTACATGAAACCAATTTGAAGTATAAAAAGTGGGGTATGCTCAAGATCTGGTTTTGTTTGTGGTACAGATCCGTGTGCCTGGTGACCATTACTCCCTCTTTCATTTCTCTCTCTCATTTTATGATGTTACATTTGTGGTTGGCCGAGAAGACTCACATTCACTAGAAATATAGCGAAGTAATTTCTTATAAAAAATCAAATTAACCCTCAATTTTAATCTAGCTTCCAGTGTTCGGTTATGCTTAGTCCAAAATTTACAAGCTTTTGTTGGTATCGCAATCTACAAACTTTTAGCTTGAGTTAGATCTCACCTAAATTCTAAATAAAGATTCTTGACCTCTTATCTTTGATACAAACAAGAAAAAAAGACAAATTTTCTTTGTTTTTATTACTGAAAGTTTTTTGAAGTTGTGAACAGCCAAATATATAAAAAAAGTAAAAGAAAATTGAAGCCTTGAGACTTACTGAAGAGTTTCTGTGTTGGTATGTTTCTGTCAATGGTTACCAACTTACCATGACTGCCTTCAATTATATGATTTCCAAAGCCTCCTTAGATGGATTGCTTGAATTGAAATGCTAACGCTTGCTTTAAAAATGAAAAAGAGAGATAGACTCCGAACACTCATTTTTTTGTGGAGGTTTTTTACGGTCACAAGATAAAAAAAAAAATTAAATTGAATTTATTCAAGGTGTTATCTCAATGTATTATGATATAATGGATTAGAATATGTGTCTTTTCTTATTTATGACTTTAGTTGCAGATAAATTCTTCACCTCTCACCAAATCAATTGTGATTAGATTTGAAATTATTTGGAACCCCGCGTATCAGCAGCGCAAAATATGTGTTTGACAAGTACTCCCTTGTTTAATTTGCACATGTAAGAACACTTATAACCACTTAAATAACTAAGTCATAATTTTCTGAATCGAAAAAAATCTACACCTAATTTGTTCAGTGTTTTTTTTCTTCTGTCATTTATAACAGTATCTTATTTTGCAAAGTGTCTCTAATCCCGCACAACATCATTGTACATTTCTACTCACAAGTTTTGTTATCCTAACTTCCTAAGGTTTGTTTAGATATCATTTGAGTTCATGTGAAATTACATTTGTTCCAATTTAAAAGTTTTGTTCATTTTTCATCCGTTAGCATTGACACCAACAAATATTCAAAGATACATAACATCTCCACCATTAATAGTGTGAAACTAATCTCATCTCATTGTCAATGCATTAAGTGATACGAGGTCGGTCAATGAGTTTTTTCTATTCACAAGAGATAGATGAGAATCGAAACTCCAACCACTTATTTAAGAAACGAAGTGTTAAACCATTGTTTGCTTCCTAATTAGTTAATAAACAAAGTTATGGATTAGAGAAAGAGAGTTATGAATTACAGAAAAGAGAGTTTGATCATCTTAGCAGTCGATTTTAATGGTCTGGATGATTGTTGAAGATGAATTAGTTTGACCAACATGCGGGTGTAATTCTCATGTTAATTCCCAAAAAAAAAAAAAATGGGTTGCATGAATAAGAATTGGTCACGTAAATGAAAAGCATTGGTTGGTGCTCTAATTTTTTTAAGATTATCGAATCAAATAGCAAAGGCGATTGACAAATCAAAAGTTCTCCACTTTCTTTGGAACCTCTCTCCCAACTACCAAAGGCATTTAAGTAGTGCGTGAATTCGCAGCATATTTTTTCTGTGCTCAGATTTTGCTCTAGCTACTTCTCTCTACCTCCATAAATATTCTGATATATTTTTGAAAGGGTAGTAAACATTTTAAATATTCAGTCGGATTTCAAATAAACGTTTATTGGAAGAAAAAAAATGCTCTGTTTTGGGATGCTGGCGCCTGGCACAAAGGGGGATGGTGACCACTATGATTGTCACCACCAACTTGATTTGAACCAGACACTGTTTTTGTTCCACTCGTGAAGTTCAACCTTGTACGGAATCATGTACTAGTGGTATCAAAAAGGCCTCATCTTGGCATTGCCATGAACCAGCAGAAGAAAGAACCAAGAAACCACCACTTGCTTCATTCTCGACATTCCCACTTGCTCATAGACTAAGACCATTCTACTACAATATTCAAACAGGAAGGTCTAATTGGGAACAAAAAATGATGTAAAATTGAAATAAACATAATGGCAATTCTGCTTTCCAAGCAACCCCAATAATGCACAACATAGAGTGGGGCCTATATACATCGCCATCTCAGCTTCATGATGTCAAAATAACAGTACTCATTACATAGAAGTTATAGAACCATACTCTGCCCTGATGTCCATTACTAACCTCTTCGAAGCTTGCTGAATAATGATGGCAGCAAGTTAAAAAGTGAAAGAAGGATGGGGCCAATGCTCTCCTACTTTTGGGGAAACCAAATTGGACCACCCTACTATAGTGTACACAAATATAATGTCACCAGCCGGATTCATGGTTGCATGCAAAAAAAAAAGGGTAAATTTTACCAGCTAATCTTAAAGAGTGTGTTTGGATTCAGATTTAGAAAGACCCACACAAATGTCCCAGAATGCAATTTTAGAATTCATGACAGGTGAGTTTCGACTAAAATCTAAATACACATTAAGTTAGTAAAATTGGACAAGTGGTGAGGAGCTTAAATAGTTTATATGAAGTCATAAATTTAAATGGCATCCACTACTGTAAAAAAGGAAAAAACTTCATTATTGGTCATTCATGTAAATATTTCATAATAGTTCATTATAGATAGAGGCTACAAAAGAATTTCGCATCGAGCATCTCATACTTTGAAAATAATCAAATTCGACACACATCCATAATATATTATATGTCTTAAATTTAAGATTTATAAAGCTCTTATATGTTGAAATCAATTAACAACTCTTGATCAAATTGGAAGAGTAAAACAAGAAACTATTTCTTAACTTCATATAAAAGAATATTTTACCATTTAGATAAGTTTATATGTAGTAGGTAGTTGACACTGCCCAACCACCTATTAGTTGTTTCCATTGCGCACCTAAGATGACTTTAGAGCTCCTTGTATGCTTGTTGGAACCCCCATTTTTTCAGTCAGAATTTTGTTTTCATTCCGTTTAAAATCATGATATTCTATCTGTTGAGGGAAAGTATGTTGAAAACTGAAATACACAACTGGTAATTGATAATTTCTTTTCATTGTAGTCTACATCTTCCTTTTCCTTTTTGGTTTTTCTAATATTAACTTCAGATCAACTTCAATTTCTTATGATAACTGATAAGCACTGTAAGACATTTAACAGGAATATCCTAAATCTATACCTTATCAGTTGGAGTTTGCTAGTTCAGTAAATGCCAGAGTCTAACATATCATCGAGATAGTTGGGATGATTTCTCATGACCAGCACTACAAAAGTATGAAGGAGGAGGGCAAATACAATTATTGAACAACAAATAGACAACATTTAACATTCAGATCTAAAATTATCTTCATTATGTGATTAAGGTCAGGAACTATACAAACTGAGCTAATTACAGTTAATGTTATTGTATGAAAGTAAACTTGGTATGGTTTGCTTTACCTATTCCTGGATCAAGTGAAACAACGATATTTATAAGACTTTCTTTTTTGTTCGGAGGGAAGGTAAAAAGACATTACTGGGGCTCCACAGTCTGCACACTTGAGTAAGTGTAGCTCTCAACATCAGTGTTTCCCTCTTTCACCTTTGTCCAGGAAACCCTCCATGTTCTATACAAACTTTGCCTGCATGTAGACCACAGCAATCAGATGACATCAATATAGCAGTCAAACTATGATATCCTAATTGGAAATTAGCTTTCCAAACAAACAAACAGCTGAAAATGAATTAGAAATTGCCACCTAATGCTACAATCATGGGAGAATATCGGAGGAAACAATATAGTATCAGTTTACTTTGTCAAATAAACCGTGGTTCCTAAACTACATGAACGTGAAATCCTCTTAGTTATGAGAAAAGCTAGTAAAGAAATCTTTAACACACGCCTATTAAGTTTTAACAGACATTTTATTATCGTGTAAAATGCACGTGGATTCCATTTCCACCAAATAGGGAGTGCTGAACTGCTGAAAATAATTTCATTAAAATGAGTGTATTTCTAGCATTTCTTATTAGTTACATATCCTAGTAAATAGGGGAAATAAGAATGAAAGGAATGCAACAGGAACATGTGCATTAGTGAGACAAAGAAACAGAAAAAATCTTCAGCAACTAGGTTCTCTTTGTTACAGCTTATGACTGTTACTTTTCTACATCCAAGCTCCATGTACATCCCAATAATCAAGCTGAGACTATTTACAAAGCGCATAGGACCTAAGCCTAATGCTATTGCTAACTCATGTTGCTTTGACTACATCACATGTTCCTCCCACAATTAAAGGCTGTATTCTAGCATGCAATTCAAATTTAGTTCTATTAAATCCATTAAGTATACACAGTATAATGTTGCAGACGTGCATATACCTCTCTGCATCAACAGTCCTCTTTGCAAGCATGAATGTTAAGAAGACAGGAACCATTGCCGCAGACAAATGCTTAAGGGTGTGACCACTGACAATATGATGAGTCCACTTGTAGATCACTTCATCAGTAGCCTCTAGCACCTTAGCTAGAAGATAAAACCCTGGAGAGAATTCATTTTAAATAAGAATGGTGGGTGTACATAATGAACCTCAATGGGAACTTATACCGCAATAGAAATCCAAACCTGCAGCCCAAAGCCAATACGTCGAATGTGTGTACATTGGAGGCAACAAAATAGCCATGAGTGGAATGGCAATGCAAGGCACAAATTGGATCAAAGCATAAGGACGGAGATCATCAAAGAACCTGGGGAAAATAGAGGAAAAGAGCAATTATTTCATGAGTTAAAGATGGGAAAAGTCAGCTGAATGATCAAGTACTTCTTAGTTAATCTCAAATGGAAGCCACATAAAGGAAAAATAAGATAAAGAAAAGACTAGCCTAACTTTTAGAAATCTGAACTATTCGGTGAATTTGTCTCTCAGCAATGAATCATGTAACTATATCTATATGTGGCACAGAATTTGCAATGAGTTCTGTTTTATCCATATGAAGAAAAACTGTCTTCACATTACAATAGCTATAATAGAAAGAATTCTGAGAATCTTAATGAAATTAGTTGAAGATACATTATAGATAAGCAAAAGCTCTTATTATAAGCTAATCTAAATTCTAAACAGCTTATAGGTAGACCATAAGCTCTTCAAACACTTGCAAAAGCACTTATACTATAAGATAAACTCAGATAAGCTCTTCCAAGCAGGGCCTAATTCCAGACCCTTAATTAACAACTGAGCTTCCAATTACAATATGGGATAAGTAAATCAACTATTGAATTAAATAAAATGAAAGAGAAAATGTAAAGGACTTACCTCCAATACACAATGCTTATTATACCGGCCAAAACCAGAGGTAGAATTGAAATCATTCCTTTCCTCTCATCAACCCGCTCAATGATGAATATTGCGATGATTGATGTAAAAGCAACCGTCATCTGAAATGATAAATAGTATGAGAATTAAGTTGGACAAATCAAAATTCAAAACAGGCAATGGCAAAAAAGGGGGAAAAGGGCATTGAGCTATGGGAATTGCTTTTGCAATGAGTAAAGTAAACTCACAGGCAACCTATCCCAGACAAGGCGAGCATCATCTGGTTTGAGATGATAGTATGAGGATCCAACAGCAACTGCAGCCACCCCAACATAGAAGCATGTCCAACCCCAGACTTCACCTTGCAAGCTTTTAGCAACCATATTCATATTCATATTCATATTCATATTCAATTGATTTAGCAAGCAGTAAGAAATTAATTGTTAAATAATACCTTAGGTTAAAATAATTTCCGTGATGACAAAGTACAAGTCCAATGAGGCCAATAACCAGAAAAGGGAAATTGGATATCACGTTAAGTGCGTTAGGGATGCCTGCAGATTATTAATTCCTCTAGAATCAGATTTAGTAAGTGAAACATGAAGACGGAGGTTAAAAACTACTAGAAGAGAAAGGGTTACCAAAGAAGTTGCGGTGGTCGGCGAAATTGTGGTAGTCTTGGGACTGAGGAATGGAAGGGGTTAGGATCATCAGTACTATGAAGCAAATAACAGCTACTACCCATGCGTAAACGCTGCGGTTTCTCATTTTTCACGCAAAATCAGACAGAGTTCACACGATCACGAGTTAGGACTTAGGAAGGAAGGAAGGAACGAAGAGGAAGACGAAAGCCGTGTGTCGTGCGGTGGTTCGTATTGAACAAGCCCAACTTCATCAAGTAACGTCACCGACCTTGATACTCTGTTTCCCTGTGGGTTGGGTTGGGTTGGGTTGGGTATGGGCTTATTCACCACTTTTTCGGCCCAATATGGTTATAATATCGAAAATTAAAATTCAAAACTTTTTTTATAGATAAAATTCAAATCACATTTATTTGAACTAAATTTTGGATATTTTATTATGTTAAGCAAGCAAGACGAGTCTGGTGTTTCGTTGGATAGGAAATACTTGTAAGGGTGGTGTTTGGTGTCACAGTTCACTCTACCGCGATGATACACATCAACTTTTTATTGATAAGACAAAACTACTCTTGTTTCTCAAATTTTCTAACACTCTCCCTCCATTGGTTCCATCACAACAATCCTTGTCCATTGCAAAACACCCCTCGCCAAACCTTGAAAGAAACTAGAAAGTCATCATGATGGTTTTGGTTATGGAGATCCAACATTTGTAGAGGTTGCGACATTCTATGGTTCTTTCGCATGAGACAGGAAGGAGAAGAGGCCGAGGAAGACAAATGGTTTGACAAGGTGGGGTGGTTATGGTGGCCCTACCAATTACTTCCATCGCATTATTAGCGCCTAAGCACAATTAGATTGGTAAAAATGGTGGAATGAGCAGCAACTATGATCAGAAGGAGCTTCGACGCGTTGGTCCTTTGCAGAGGTTGGTCCTCCATATAGCACATGGTTACACTGTACTAGTCCTCTAAATCACCGATGAGTCTCAGGTCAACAACTGTCACTTCCACCATGACTGATACATGATTCTTGTGTTGCACCACCAACATTGAACCATATCACCACTCGTTAATGTAGTCTTGCCCTCCTCGTCAACGTCTTTGGAACTTCTTCGCATACACTAACCATAACTTCCTCGTCCAAAATGCTCGGTCTATTCTCTATATTCCCTGCCTACACTCCGATTGCTCACTTATCCTCTGTATGCACCTCAGTTGCAACCACAAATTTGAAGTGTGACCCATATTTTTAGTAGGTCTTACATAAGTCTTAATAATTTAATGAGAAAATGTTAAAAAATAAAATAAAAATTATCTAAGTGAATGTTAATATTATCCAATAGCTTCATTTTTTTTTACTGCATCACCCTAGACAACACCCAGAGTGGATAGTAATTTGACTAATTTTACTTGTTTTGTTTACCAAACAACAAAACATGCAAACACGACAGACACAAGTGAGTGAATTACTAAACCCTGTTTTGCGCCAGGCAGCGGTATAAAATAAAACATGTGTTCTTATTAAGTACAGTACAAACCAAGCAAAGCAAAACAAAACCCTCGCAGACACGCACACACAGAGGAGAGGCAGAGATGGCGCAGTCTCTAGAGCTCTTGCTGATTCAGTTCCTCATGCCCGATAACGATGCCCGCCGTCAGGCCGAGGACCAAATCAAGCGTCTCGCCAAGGACCCTCAGGTGGTTCCTGCTCTCATTCACCACCTCCGCACTGCCAAAACCCCCAATGTCCGCCAGCTCGCCGCCGTCCTCCTCCGCAAGAAGATCACCGGTCATTGGCCCAAACTCTCTCCCCACATCAAACTCCTCGTCAAGCAATCCCTTATCGACAGCATCACCATGGAGCACAGGCACGTAATCAAATACATAATTATCCCAAATTCAATTCAGCTAAATTCATTTCAACATCATCATCATCATCTAACTAATTCGATTCAATTTCAATCTTCTTGTGGTTGGTTGGTGTTACAGTCCCCCTGTGAGGAAAGCCAGTGCCAATGTTGTGAGCATTGTTGCCAAGTATGCTGTTCCATCTGGTGACTGGCCCGATTTACTGCCCTTCCTCTTTCAATGTAGTCAGAGTCCACAAGAAGACCATCGAGAAGTGTGTTATCTTCTTCACACCCTCTTCTTTCATTCTTCACATTCCTCTTTCATTGACATCATGCCATCTAACTAATTGTTGTTGCTTTTGGAATTGTAAGGTGGCTCTAATTCTTTTCAGCTCTTTGACTGAAACAATTGGGAATGCTTTTCGCCCACATTTTGCAGACCTGCAAGCTCTTCTGCTCAAGTGCTTGCAGGATGAAACTAGCAACCGTGTTAGAGTCGCCGCACTCAAGTAAGTGAATGTTCATTTTCGGTGGAATGTCTCTAGTGTACAAACTACAAAGGGATTATTATGGTATCCTATTTTTGCTTATGAAGAACCCTGCTGATTTTTTTCAGGGCCGTGGGATCTTTTCTAGAATTCACTCATGATGAGGATGAAGTGGTGAGTGACCGAGTCATGCCTTTCGTGTAGTTTTAATTATTAAATGAAATGCAAAATTTATGTTTCTACTGATTTTCATTTTTTACCAGTGTTGGCAAACTATGTGCTTTTCACCAGAAGTTAGTCAATTATTTTCAATTAGTTTATAACTGAGAAATTTCAAGGTCACATTGGTGAGAATTAATTATTTCTGCAATCAGCTTCATATTGCGTATTTTCTGACTTAAATATCATCACATGCATGCAGATTAAGTTTCGTGAGTTTATTCCAAGCATCTTGAATGTATCAAGACAGTGCCTTGCCTCAGGAGAAGAAGATGTTGCTATACTTGCTTTTGAAATTTTTGATGAGCTGATAGAATCTCCTGCACCACTTCTTGGAGATTCAGTCAAATCCATAGTGCAGTTCTCCCTTGAGGTTTGCTCAAGCCAAAATTTGGAATCCAACACACGTCATCAGGTTGGTTAGGATCAGAAAGTACATTGCTACCCCTTTTTACACTCTTCCTGATATATTTTTTTCGCTCACTTGCTTTCTGTTTCTTGCTGAATCTAACAGGCAATTCAGATTATTTCATGGCTAGCAAAGTACAAGTCCAGTACTTTGAAAAAACATAAGCTGATCATCCCTATTCTTCATGTTTTATGCCCTTTGCTTGCTGAATCAACAAATGAAAGTGAAGATGATGATCTTGCACCTGATCGAGCTTCTGCGGAAGTTATCGATACTATGGCTTTGAACATCCCAAAGCATGTTTTCTCACCTGTTTTTGAATTTGCTTCTGTAAGCTGCCAAAATGCAAACCCAAAGTTCCGGGAAGCAGCTGTTACTGCATTAGGTGTTATTTCAGAAGGTTGTTTGGAGCCCATGAAAAATAAGTTGGAACCCGTTCTCCATATTGTCCTGGGAGCTCTGAGGGACCCGGAGCAAATGGTGAGAGGGGCAGCTTCCTTTGCTGTGGGTCAATTTGCTGAGCACTTACAGCCTGAAATTGTATCCCATTATGAAAGTGTCCTTCCCTGCATTTTAAATGCTCTTGAGGATACATCTGATGAAGTAAAGGTACACAATGGAGAAGAAGGAAATGGTTTATTAATACAATAGAAAGATAGGTTATCTGCGGCTACCATAAAACAGTTTGTCTGCATTTTGTCTGAGCATTATATTGAAATTTATGCAGGAAAAGTCATACTATGCTTTGGCTGCTTTCTGTGAGAACATGGGCGAAGAAATCCTTCCTTTTCTAGATCCTTTGATGGGAAGATTGTTCGCAGCTCTCCAAAATAGTTCCCGAAATCTGCAGGAAACATGCATGGTATGGGGAAGATTCTGTATTTTTTGAAGTTTGTTATAATCCTGATGAAACAGCTGTTGGTTCATTGTTTTGGTATTTAAATCTGCATTTTCCACTGGCTTGCAGTCCGCCATTGGTTCTATTGCTTCTGCTGCAGAGCAAGCATTCATTCCTTATGCTGAAAGGGTTTTAGAGTTGATGAAAAACTTCATGGTGTTAACTAATGACGAGGATCTCCGTTCACGTGCAAGAGCAACTGAACTAGTTGGTATCGTTGCAATGTCTGTAGGGAGAATGAGAATGGAACCAATATTACCTCCTTATATAGAAGCTGCAATTTCTGTAATGACCTTAGCACTTAAAATCTGTCACCAGTTTTGCTTTTGCTCCCCTTTCCTGGAATAATTTGATTTGCTCCTGTTATTTTCAGGGATTTGGCCTGGACTTCAGTGAGCTTCGGGAGTATACCCATGGATTCTTCAGTAACGTTGCTGAGATTTTGGATGACAGTTTTGCACAGGTCTGCATAGATTAGCTATATGTAGTTCCTTCTATATTGTGCTTACTCTTACTATTGGAATTTTGCATTGCTAAACAGTATCTTCCTCATGTTGTGCCTCTTGCACTTTCTTCCTGCAATCTTGATGATGGCTCTGCGGTTGACATTGATGAGTGTGATGATGAAATCGCTAATGGATTTGGAGGGGTTTCATCAGATGATGAAGCTCATGATGAGCCAAGAGTTCGAAATATAAGTATTAGAACAGGAGTACTGGATGAAAAGGCTGCCGCAACCCAAGCCCTCGGCCTGTTTGCACAGCACACAAAGATATCTTATGCCCCGTATCCTTTGACTGGACTACCTTTTTTATTTCCCTAGTTACTCCTTTCACAACAAAAATAATCTATACTAATAGGTAAGTTTGAATTCTTAAATCATATAAAGCTATTTGGACGAGACGCTAAGAATCTTGGTTAAACACTCTGGTTATTTTCATGAAGATGTTAGACTTCAGGCAATCATTTCTTTGAAACGTAAGTGGAATCTATTATATAAATGTTGGTCTATTTTCAAAGTCGTGTTTGTTTGTCTTACTTATTCTTGTTTTCTGCAGTTTGTCTCTTTTTTTTTATGCATGGAAGGAATCTTGTACTTCTCTTAAATAATTGTTTCTGGGTTGGTTCAGAGCAAAATGCATTTTATAATCATTTTATCATTATAAAATGGTTCTAAATTATGCAGATCAGAATACCAATAAAATGATGTATGAAACCTATTATTTAAATCGTCAATCCACACAGAAGTGTTGAGGAAAAGGAAAAATATAATTCAGCGGAAGTAAACTACCCTTTCTAGTTTGGACATTAAAATTTTCTTGTCTTGCAAATTTGTTTGCACATTCTTCTACATTATTTATTTGTGTTCTCATCTCATTTTTTATTAACTATATATATATATATATATATATATATATATATATATATATATATATATATATGTATATATCACCGCTGAATGCTGATTTGTGTTGGATTTCAACTGCAGACACTTTAACTGCGGCTCATGCAATCTTCCAAAGTCAAAATGTAAATCTTTGCCTCCTCTCATCTTTTCACTTTTTCCTCTTTTGAACTTTCTGTACAATTATCATCCTGTTTCCTTGTGCTATCTTTTGTATTTTGTAAACACTAGAGTTGTTACACTATAATGGAGCTGCCATTTTGATTAGTTGACCAATTATTTTTGCTTTTCATTATTATTGTGTGGGGGTGGGCTACTACTTGATAGCAGACAAAGAAATTGTCTTCTCTTTTATTTAAATGTTAGCTCTTTGGTTTGAACCTTTCCTTTAACTAAAGCCACAATTGACACTGCTCTTGTTTTTCAGGAAGGAGCTGCAAAAGCAAAAGATATTCTTGGTGAGAACATCAACTGGAATAATAAAATATGAAATTTTTGTATATGCTTGTGATTAGCCAGTTCATTTGATCTATATAACCTATTGAGTCTGGTTGGTTCAACAGATACTGTGATGGTTATTTACATCAAGACTATGGTTGAAGATGATGACAAGGAAGTGGTTGCTCAAGCTTGTACTAGTGTGGCTGACATCATTGGAGATTATGGTTATGCAGCTCTCGAGCCTTGTAAGCATGAAAATATTTAACCTATACTTAAAAGTCATTTTGCTAAGTTGATGCTAATGTGACATTTACTCTGATACCAGACTTGTCCCAGCTTGTTGATGCAACTTCATTATTGCTTCGGGAGCAATCTGCTTGTCAGAAGATTGACTCAGACAGTGACATCGATGATGATGATGATAGTGCACACGATGAAGTGCTTATGGATGCAGTTTCGGATCTTCTCCCTGTGTTTGCAAAGGCCATGGGTGCTCAATTTGCCCCCATTTTTGCAACGCTATTTGAACCTTTAATGAAATTTACTGTGAGTTGTTAACTAATTAATGTTATAGTTAGAAATAAATCATAAACTAATATACTCACTTTGAAATGCAGAAAGCTTCCCATCCCCCTCAAGATAGGACCATGGTAGTTGCTTGCCTCGCTGAAGTTGCTCAGAACATGGGTTCTCCTATTGCAGGCTATGTGGATGTAAATTTGTTGTTCTTTTCCTCAATCTCTCCCTCTCTCTCTCTCTATCATTTGCTTTTATGATCTCATTTGTCACTCTTAATGAGTATTTCTAGAATTGTGATTGGTTTGTGAAGTTTATATTATTTTTTTCTCAGCGGGTGATGCCCTTGGCGCTTAAAGAGCTAGCATCATCTGACGCAACAAATAGAAGGAATGCTGCATTTTGTGTTGGAGAGTTGTGCAAAAATGGTGGTGATTCAGCTTTGAAGTATCCTTTTTCATGCTACCCATTTGATAGCTGTTGACTGGTTTTTTTGTTGTTCTTTGTGTTAAATTATGAGGAGACAATTAATATGATTATTCATGTCGATCAATATTAGAAGACATATATCTTGTTTTTCTGGTTTACATCATGTCCTATATACCGTGCATTTTTTTTAATGTACCTTGCATTTTCCTTTATTTATTATTTTCTTTAATCCAATACAAGATACTATGACAATGTATTACGTGGACTTCATCCCTTGTTTGGTGAGTCTGAGCCTGATGATGCAGTGAGGGATAATGCAGCTGGTGCTGTGGCAAGGATGATTATGGTACACCCTGAATCTATCCCATTAAATCAGGTAATTTCCTGCTTTATTTTTATGGCTCGCTCACTCAATTAAAACCTTTTTTTATTTAATATTTAGAGGTCATCTGTTTCAGCTTTTTTTAATGGAAAATTCACTTTTATATTGAAAAACTGTATTTTTTTAATATAGTCTGTTAGTTCTTTTGAAAAAAAATCAGAATATGAAGAAAAAAAAATCAAATTTCTGATTATCTTGAGAAGCTAACTACCTTTCAAGTTTCAAAATAAGAGATCATTTTCTAGTTGTAATCAAATGAAACTTAGTTTGTACTTTGCATAAAATCTCTTAAAACTAAATAACTTGTTTATACATTTTCTAAATCAGTGATCAGTTTATTCTTAAGCTTATACAAACAAGCACTAAAACTTAAGTACATTTCACTTCTAATGTCTCGATCTTTATTTTTTGTGTGGATGCTTGTTAGCTAAATATTTCATTTTAAATTTCTGGGATGCTTTTTACAGGTTGTTCCTGTTTTCTTGAGAGTTCTTCCATTAAAAGAAGACCATGAGGAGTCTATGGCTGTCTATAGTTGTGTCTCTACTTTAGTTGTCTCATCCAATCCACAAGTAATTGTTTCTCTTTAGACCTGTTAAGATTCTTGCTTTCTTTTGTTGTTCACCCAATGGTAATATTGCCTTCCTAATTCTGTTTTCTGATTCTAAATATAATGCAGATCCTTTCCCAAGTCCCTGAATTAGTTAATCTTTTTGCTCATGTGGTGGCATCACCTGTGGAGACATCTGAAGTTAAAGCTCTAGTAGGCAGAGCTTTTTCTCATCTTGTTTCATTATATGGTCAACAAATTCAACCCCTTCTGAGCAATCTCCCACCTGCACACGCAAATGCATTATCTGCATTTGCCCCAAGGAGTTGATCGTGGTAACACATAGCAAAGTAAAATTTTGTGTACTTCCTTACTTGATCTACTTATCATGTACGTTTTTGAAGAAATGAGTTGTTATAAAGTTTTAAGAGGAGCTGTTAAGCCTTGGTGGAAGATCGTTGCATTTAACCAGGTATGGTATGCTTCTTTTGAGTGTGTTATGGAATGTTAGGCATGGAAAGTTATATCAGTTATGAACAGAAAGAACATCTTAAACAGATCTCTGTCACTCTAATCTTCAATGCAATAACCTGAATATTATAGGAATCTCTGAAACCGCCACCTTTAAGAATTATTGCACTAGAGGCATTGAAAGTTCATAATTCCGCTAGTGGATCTCTATAATTTGATGTTAGTTGCGACAAATTTGCTAGGTTTAGTTTTCATTGTAAGACTAATCTCGCCTGTAGTTTGGTAGGACAATGCCCAACAGCCTTTTCTAAAGTATTGCGTTTTAATCAAATACAGTTTGTGCTTACATTTGATGGTTATTACTTCTTTTCCTGCAGGTTGCTGCTGTTTCTCCAGTGCCTTCTAATTTTTCTTTTGGAGACACTGTTATTCTTTTTGCCCCCCTGTTTTTTAATTGTTTCTTGTGTCATTTATTTGATTTTCAAATGTAATATTAATTAAATTTTTTTTCTTCCATTTTAAGAAATTTTGATTGTTGTGTTGTTTTCACTGGCTTGGAGGAGTGAGAGTTGCACATGAGGTTTATGTTCTGAAAATCTGGACACTTTTCTAAAGTGTAGTGATATATGTTCTCCAGTTTTATAAATTCTAGTTGTTTTTATTTGTTGTCTATTTCTGAACGTCTTCCCCAGTAATTGATTTGAAAGTATTAGATGTTTGCAGGGCTGAAGCATTTGCCTGAAAATTTTGGAAGTGAGAACTTTAATTGAGAGAAGGGCTAAACTTTTGAACCCTAAATTAATTAGTGCTTCAATTACATTTTTAACACATTATTATACACTTATACTGTCTCCTAAGCCATCCCTAAAATATGGGAACTAGGGAAATCTTTTCATATGTTCCTTTGAGGTTTTAAAAAAATGGACACTATTTTTTAGGTGTGGAAATATCAGCTCTAAAAGTTGGCATCACTTTAACTTTCTAAATTTATATTTGTGCGAAAGGCCACAAGTAGTAGTCATAAAATCTTGTACTTCGTTTATGCTGCGGCAAAATCTGTATAAAATTTGCAAGCAGATCTATATATATATATAAAAAGTAAAATTCTAATACACACTTTTTTTTGGTCAAATAATACACTCTATTTTACACATTTTTAACATGCTTCAAGAGAAATTTTTTTTAAAGGTCGAACATATGTTTTGAAAAGCGTAATAAAGTGTGGAAAAAATATATATGGCAACAAAATCTGAATGTCTCGAGACACAATAATAGGGCCCATAGTTCCAATAATCCAATATACTATAAAAAAAAAAACAAATTAGAATTCTCAGCAGGAACTCATTAATAGTGAGATCATGTAACTTTTGGGTTTAATGGTGATTGAAAACCGACACTAAATACTTTTGTCTAATGTATGTCCAAAATCGTCAAAAGATTCTGGTCTACTATGCAAATGAAATACATTTTGGTATTTTATTTTTTATTGAGCTTGGAAATTAAGCACTAGATAAGCTTGTTCTGGATCTGATGGCGCCAGCTATATATTGTTTCTTATTCTGTTGACGAAATTGATTGTTTCCTGTAATTGTAATCGCTAACAATGAGAATCATCAGAACGAAACAAAACGACACATGAGTCGAATTCTTAAGAGAAGAAACCCTTCCTCTTCCTCCCTTTGAATTGAATTGGGGATTGAATTGATTCTCCATCTCTGAGAATGGATCCGGAGCAGACCTTCATTCGCGTGCAGGAGAGGCTATCGCAGTTGCTGCCGCCAAAAATCAGAGTTGGTTTGGAGTATCTCTGCCTCTTCACTGCCATTAGCTTCTTCTGTATTCTCGTTGTTATGCACGCCAACTACGTTCAGCAGGTCTGTATCTTTCTATCTTTCTTTCCTTCCTTCCTTCAATTTAGGGTTTTAGTGTTTTCTTTTTCTGCTGGACCGGAGTTAGAATTAATTTTATTATTCTCTCTGTCATTGTCAATGTCAATCAAGCCTGGCTGTTCGGCTGAGCTATCTGGAGTTCTCACATCAGAAGCCCAACTTATTCAGATTAAGGTATATAACATTTCCTTCCATTCTTTAAATGCACATTTTGCTGCATAATATATATCACACACTTTCAAAACTTGTTCTAGATAACCAGCGCCGGCTTGTGGTCTCATAATGACTCTCAATCAAACATAATAGATCCTCCTCAAACACAAGTTCTAAAAGATAAAATTGAGGTTTCTGATGTCACTGGAGATGACCTCACATTTTTGGCTTCCAAGTTTTGGTGGAACTGGATTGCTTCAGCTGATAGGAGGGGGAAATCGGTGTTTAAGTTTTGGAAGACTGACACTGACTTTCATGAACATCAACCTGAAACCACTACAACTAGCCCAAACTCCAGGCCAGTGGTTCAAGATGCTGTCATCAACATTGATAAAGAGGAGCCACGGAATAGTTTTTCTTCATCAGCCAAAGAGACAATAAAAGCAATAATTATAATGATTGGTAAAAAGTGGTATAGGCGCATCACATTCATTTCGAGGCACACAGCGCAGATAATTGCAAGTTTCCAGAAGCTTTGGGTAGGTACAAATATGTTCTTCATTGGATCTAGATTAGACCATGTAGACAATCATGTTGCATGCATTCTGATTGTCTCTAGCCTGAATTTATAAAGTTTATGTTAGTGACCACTTCAGCTCAAATTGCTACTAAATTTTTTCAATTGTAGGATATTGCTGGTGTACACCTAAATATTGATATTCCCAAATGGATGCATATCCTTCGTTTAGACAAGCTTAACTCTTATGCAGGTAATTGCAATATTTTCCATTTAAGTTTGAATTATAAATATAACTTAATTATGCATGCCTAAACTTTTTTTTCTATATGAAGGGAAACAAGGGCCCGTGTTGTTTGGGGATTATTTTCAATTCTTCAATAGTAGTGTGTATGTATGTGTTAAATATAATATGTATTACGATAACTTATTCCGGAAAAAGTTGAGAAATTGTGTTTTTAGTGGTTTTGAAATTTACTGGTATATGTGAATAAAATATGAAATACGAAAAAAATAAAGCATGAGGAAGAATGCTGCCTCTTTACAAATACTATAGAAGATCTTTTTATAAAGTTATGTGGGCTTTGATTTATTCAAATCTGAGAGACGTAGATGTAGATGAGCTTTCACCCTTTGTGTTACTCAGTAGGATTTACAAGCTGATAATGGATCCGAAGTGTAAAAATGGATTTTGTCCGCATTGAATTCTTGGGTTTATAGAATCTATTTGCATAAGGAAGTTAATTAGGAAACCTTTTAAGGTCTGTGGAAGTTTTCTTTTTCTTTAATTAGACGTAAGAAGTCTATGGTGTTTTAGATAAGAAGTCTACGGTATTTTAGATAATCAATTTTCAAGCCTTTGCATGTTGTAGTTGTCCCACATGGATCAGTGTATGCTTTTTATCTCACTTCCTCTTTTTTCTTTCTTTCTTACATTCCATAATGTTTGTAATATTGTTCTATAAGTTGTGTTTTCAATTTCAGTGCAATGGCTTAAAACGAAAAGCAAGTTGTCTGAACCATTATATTTGTACACTATGGAAAAGGTATATTAATCTTCTCTATGTTTTCATTTTTTTAATGCTGAACTTTCTGCATGATATATAGTATATACTTTCAATTTTTGAAGTAGATTATGTCAGTTTGTTGAAGCGTGCTCTTCTATATTGTTGATGAAGTAATGATATTCTGCAGGGGTATTTCTTGTTACCTGAAAGTGCAAAGTCTCATCATAATATACGTACTGTGAATGTTAGCATATCAGCTTGGCACTCCTGCTTTGGAAACAGGTAGCGATGTTAGCATGATTATTTGGTTTTGATGTAAAAGTGTCAGATTGTCTCCATTGAGAGATACTTTTATTTAGTTTTGTTACTGAGCTTTGTGTAAACTGTTTTGCTGATAGGAAAGTTGTTCTTGGCATTTCATTGATGTTTTGCTGTAATATTAAATATTATTTCTAAGATTTTGCCTTGTTTTTTCAATTGAATTGTTTTTTATCTCCAGGTGGCAGCAACTACTCATAAACAGATTTGTAAAATATGATACAATTTTAATCAACAGTTTATTGAGTTCTCCTGGTCAAGGTAACTTCCTGTTCTCGGGAGGCCTGGGTAAACTAATTACATAAGTGGCTACTAACTGCGAGTTTAAACACTTTTCATCCACATACTTTTAACTAGTTGCTTAAATTCTTTTTGGGGCTTCATGGCAGGTTATCTTTATAATTATCAATCAAAGGAATTCTATAACCTTAGTTATGCACACGAAGCTCCTGAAGGCCCAGCTAGGTTTGGAGGTTTGTTGAATTATCCTTCTATCTTCTTTCTTGAGCACTCCTCATTTGTTTAGAAATCATGTGTGTCTATTTTGTTTGCCTTTTCAGCTTGCATTATATCGAATTTTGTGCTGTAAAATGTAGATCAAAAGTTCTACTGTTGCCTTGTATCTTATGTATCATTTGGTTTTGCAGACTACCTTGTAATGAAGTGTGGCGTGCTTATGATGTCCTTGTTTGTGTTTTTCACTACCACAATGTCTGTGTCATTCACATTGAGAGAAACACAGACTCGCATGCTGAAGTTTACAGGTAGGCATTATTTGCTCTGTGTACAAATGTTTCATTAAATGAAAATTGATTTAATGAATTCTGCTTGCATTGCCTTTATCATGTCTTTAAGCGCATTCATGGATTTCTTGCTTGCTTCCATGATCACCTAAAATAATTTTATTGACAATCATTAAGTGGGTCAGGGTTGTCCAGTAGAGCTTTATCACTTTGTGAATAGAACTTAGAAGGTTTGTTCAGAAAGTTCTGCATCCACTAACTCATGGATAAGTATGCTAACTATAAGAATAGAGTCATTTTGTACTATTGATTATGCCATTTCTGTTCATGGTTTTACGACACTTTTCTGCTCATGGGATGGGATTAGCTTTTCACATTGCTAGTCTTTACAGTGCAGCTTCAACACCATGCTCGGCATCGCCTTCCAACATTTCAGCTGATATTTGTACATGTGATTGAATCGCTAGTCTTTGTTCCTGTAAGCACTCATTTTAATTTTTTTTTTGTCAAAACCATCTATTTGGGTTGAATCTCCATTGTGCCATTTCTTATTGGATTAGCTTTGCTGATAAAGTGCTTACTGATTTCTGCAGATTATGATTGGTATTCTGTTTTTTCTCTTCGAGTTTTATGATGATCAGTTACTTGCCTTCATGGTCTTGATTCTTGTCTGGTTGTGTGAACTATTTACTCTTATCAGGTATTTCTCTCTCTCTCTCTCTCTCTCTCTCTCTCTCTGACATGTAACTCATAAAGGTTGTTAAATTTGAAATCACTTAGACAGTTGTGTATGGTGGCTTTGTAGCTCAGAAATGATTTTTGGTTTTATAATCAGTTGGGGCATGGTTGTGTACTGAAGTCAATGCTTGATGGGTTATCATTAAATTGTAAATTTATCCGATTCAATTGTTCAGTATTGTAATTTGGCTGCTAAAGCCTAAAAGTATTGTCAGCTATAGTCATTGTGCAGGTTAAAAATTAACTGTTTCTTTTTTGCTCTTCCTCATTGGGCTACTCTTCCCTTCCACGGCCATGTCCAAATGTATTTTATCAAATTTGGGATTGGTTAAAAGGGAATTCAGCTCATGCTAAGCCAATTTTTTTATATTTTTAAGCCATAACCAAAGAACCTTTGACTGGTGATTATATTTCACATCATTAATTGATTGTGACACCTGTATGTATTTGACATATGATTAATCTGGCAAATTACACTTTCACGCATATTTGTATTGTTATGCTACCGTTTGATGGTTATCTAATGAGCGTATTTATTGTAACTGGCAGTGTCCGGACACCAATATCAATGAAGTTCTTCCCTCGCTTCTTTTTGCTGTATTTTCTGGTCTTTCACATATATTTCTTCTCTTATGCTTATGGTATGTATATACTGTTTTTTTTCTTTCTTCTGGTTTAGTTGGATTAAGTTAATATAATCTGGAAATGATGATTTTAAAATAAATTTTCAGGTTTTTCATATTTGGCTCTGTTTACAACTGCAGCTTTCATGCTTCACCTTATCCTGTACTTCTGGGATCGGTTTGAGGTATTGATGACCATTGTTAGTTTTCTTTTTTCTTGATTTATATTTTTTTGGGGGGGGGGGGGGACCTTTGCTCCCTATTAAATTCTCCACCGATGGTTATATTGAATTTGATACTTATCTTCTGGGTTTGTTACTTTGTTTTAAATCCTCACACTTCTATCTCCTATATGTTACTTTAGCATGTTGATGTTGGTAGTATAGACCCAGGAATTGAAGAATTTTATTTCTTGCAATAGGAATGTATTTTGCTGTCTGTCAATGTATTTCTGATTAGGTTATTCATTGCTAGAAAGATGGCATTTTATTGTCTTGGGAGGTTCAAAGACTTGATTGGGAGATAGGGAAATGTGGGCCTAGTGTGAGTTTAGAAACTGACTAACAAACAAATACAAACTAGAAATAGGATACAGAATATTATTCAGATTTTAATTCTTTATATCTAAAATGTCAATTGTTGTAATTATCATTCTTTTAGAAGCTTTCTTTCTCTGTTCACTGTAGATTTCCTCTTGTATACTTCTTTGAAAATAAACTAGTGCAATGTTTACGACTATTAGGTACCAGCATTGCAAAGGTTTATGCAAAATCGGCGGTCACAACATCCGGACTTTCACATTACCTCATCTACGATTCTTGCATCAACATTACACATTACAAGATTGAACACAAGGAACCAGGGACTAAGTGTCACAGACTTTCCTTCTGGGGCAGGGTTCAGACCTGGTTTCAATCAATCAACGCCTCAGAATAGACCAGGAATTATGGACTCTCAAGGGCGGTCAGAAAATAATCCAGACAGGGTGGCCAACCCTGCACAGATTCCTGATCAAGCTGACATTCGACAAGCAGAAAGAGGTCCGAACCCTGGATCCATGAATTCATTTAGTTCTTTGTTATTATGGATATTAGGTGGGGCCTCATCTGAGGGCCTCAACTCGTTTTTTTCCATGTTCAGAGATGTGAGAGACCAAGGGCAAGTTTTTACTGAAACTCCTGGGCATGAAAACCGTGAGAATCAGGATGATGACAGATAGTGATGAAAAATTTAGATTGGAGTTCTTGTTAATTGTATAGGAATGATGTAATGGATATAATATAGGTGACTGAACTACTTTCTCGTTGGTCTAAATGAAGATATAAGTGGGAAAAAAAAGTTTGTATATATATTCTAATTAGCTTTTCCTTAATGCTGAATTTTTGCACGTTTTGCCCCTCTGAATGGCGTTGAATATTAGGAGCTAAAGTGTTAACCACAAAGTAAGCATGGTATTTAAAGGTGGAGGAGATATTGCCGTGGATGAGTGGTTAAAACAAGATAAGATTAGTAATGAAATCCTTGAGAGTAGCTTTTATTGTAGAAATAATACTAGAATTTTGTCTTTGATTTTTTATCTTGTTCAAGATAAAGAAGGGTGATCTGATCACATGGAGATAGTACAAGTTAGAGGTAGAAGAAATCTAAAAAAAAAGTTGTAGGTAAAATCATTTAGAGATTTATTGTCAAATGACCTGCTTTGTTTTATTTAATGATGGGATATTATGGTTTCGTTTAGTATGTCCTCGAATGATAGCTCAAGTGGTAAGAGCTAGGGGACATATGAGCTGGGGTGGGGAGGTCCAAGGATCAATCCTTGAAGGGAACAATTTATCTTTCCGATGTAACAAAAAAAAGGTTTCGTTTAGTCTATAGAGCTGATCTAATGGAAATTAAATGAAAGTTAAGGCATTTGGCAATAAATCATTATAGAATGTAGACTCAACTAAATATACAATATTAAGAAATCATAGCTTGAAAATGGTACAAAAAAATCAGCATGATATGATATAGTTGCAGTACTTGTTTTATTGGGATTTCATATGCAGCCGCTGAACCTGGAAGCATTATTATAGTTGACATGAAAAATGCTGCCATAATTTGCATTTTACTTTTTTGATCCATCTCATGTCTTTGTTGAAAAGATGAAGATGGATATTTGCTCATGGTGCTTGGTGAAAAATCTAGTTACACTTGGTGACTATTGTTTTGGTTGCGTATCTTTTGAGAAACCTATCTTCTCAAACAATTGTAATAGTAACAGCTATGTCCTAAACTACTGCTAATAATGTTGAGTTGCATCTTGTAATGCTGATCTTCACCTTGAATGGTGCAAACTGTGCTGATAGGAAAGTTAACAAGTTACAATGGAAGCAATCTAAAGGCTTTTGGATTAGGCTGCATTAGGAGGCAAGCTGCTTTGGAAAGACGCACTGTAACTGTAATTTTTTAAGATAGCACCATTGGACCAGTGGTGGAATTTTTTTTCCCTTTTTTCGACAGCGCAGCCCCCAATATGGATGACCAACAAGAATAGGATCATCTTGTGACATATGACACTGTTGTTTGAAACTGTGTTTATCTCTGTCTTCATAAGTATTTACAGCATTCCACTTATTTTACAGTATGAAGAGAGATATCGGCACAAAAATTTAACAATACCATGGAGAGTATCTTGATCCAGGCTCTACATCTTTCATTCTTTGGGCCAAAATGTATCATTGTTGATGTGCGTCAGTGAGTTGGTAGCCCATTATTGATGCCATTGGATAGGAGTTCAAGAAGTTATCAGAACATGGTACCAGTAACTTTGTTAAACTGACAGTAAAGTATTATGAGTCCTCTATCATGTTTGTAGCAAATCAGTGCATGTCTGCATACAACTATGGTTATTATTAGCAACAATCTTGTAGAATGCTAACAGCTTCTTTCCGTTGTTCATCACTTAACTCTCTGGGGAAGTCAATGAGGAACTTTACATGAAGGTCACCTCTTTTCCCTTCATTTTTGGGGTTTGGCATTCCTTGACCTTGAATAACTTTCACAAATTCAGGATATATAACAGTATTCTCAAATGACAGAGTCATGTTTTCCCCTCCTAGTAAAGGAATTGGTATGGAGCAGCCTGTAAGTGCATCTACTAGAGGAATCTCCGCACAAATTTCCAAATTGTTTCCATCTCTCCTGAACAAAGGGTGTTTCTTTTCATCAATCAAAAATACTATATCAGCAGGGAGGTATCCAGGTTTCTCATCTCCTACTCCCTCAAATGTAATCTTTGTTCCTTTTCTCCATCCTGGCTTCACTTCAATCTTTAAAATCTCCTCCTCTTGGATAATCACCCTGTTGCAAAATTTAGTTAGCAATGTCCTTCTAAACTGATGTGACTTGAAAGAACATTGAGATGTGGCTAACAGAGGACCTCGTCACCATTGGACATGAGGCAATGTTGACGTGACCCTCTGTTAATCACTTCACCAATCAACCATGAGATTTTGAAATATGGGAACTCGAACCAAAGTTATATATAAAAGTAGAAACCAAAACCATAAAAATTAGATGGACCAAAACCAAATTTAAGAGTAAAATTGGTAAGTAAAAACTTATTTAAGCCTAATTTCAAACTTGAAAGCTTATACCCCTTATCTATGCTCCACACACTCAGATATGATATATATAATTGCCTAATTACAAGAATTTTAGCAACACAATTTATCTGTATGGTCACATGAAAGCAACATACCCGGGAGGATTTCTGATAACATCTCTAGTAACTTTAATCTTCTTGGTGCATCCAAAGCATAATTGCTCAAGTGTGCATTGGAGATTTTTCTCAACAACCGGGGGTTTCCTTCTAACTGTTGTCTGTGAAAATATGATTGGTGTTGTGGCCCTTCTGCTGAGATTGCTTGACAGAGACACTGCAGGGATGTGTTCTGCTTCTCTGGAGCTTCTTCTCCCGACATCTATTGTTGGCGAAGAAGATTCACGGTTGCAAATCTCAGGCTCAGAGATATCCATTTTGCTCATGCTCCTTGATAACGAAGCTGAGGAACCCCTTCTGCTCATGATCCTCTTGAGGGAGGATGCAGCAATCTCTGTGGCGCTCTTTCGGCTCGAACTTCTTGATATAGGGGTAGGTGTCTTGCATCGCCTGCTTTCATTTCTTGACAGAGGCCTTGGTCTTGGATTTGGGGTCTTAGATCTTCTACTTGCAGTCCTTGACAAAAATTTAGGACTCCAAATGTCTTCATCCACTCTTCTATTGTCATCACGCTCAGCACTTGAGGGTGTTGTTGGGTCCTGCACCAAACGAAGAACATGAGAATATATAATGTCTCATAACATCAGTTTATAGGCACAATTAAGATAAATATTGTTGGCTTCTTTGTTTCTATCAATACAATCATTTGTCAATCATCTTTAAGTCATAACATACATATTCTGTTAGAACTAACTCTCTTAACCGTGTGGATGAAACTAGGTGCAACCAAAATTGATCGGTCATCTCCTAAAAGAAATTTTCTTAAATAATATTCAAAATGTGTAGCCTCTCTCAAAATTCTTATAGTACCTACTTCAATTAGCCATTGTTAAATTTGTTTAATGTGTTAAAATTTTCTTCTATATCCATGTTTTCTGGTTCCACCCCTCCTCCTAGTGAGATTCTTTTCTTAGACACAATACTCAAACATAATATCTTAGTTAAGGGGAATAAAGCAATGTGAATGATTGTATGTTAGATGGTGTGTGTTGTTCCAAAAAGAAACATAAATTGAAGATTTACCTCGAGGTGGTGGTGGTGGGTTTTCTTGTGATCATGATGATGTCTTTTGGATACAAGCGATTTGTAAACCTTGCTTACATCTTTCAAAGATTTAGTTTTTGGAATCTTAAAGAGGTGGTGCAAATCCAATGGTGGGGAGCGTGGGTGGTGGTCTCCCATTGCATTGGAGCGATGATGGAAATGGGAGAGGAAACAATATCCAGAGAAAGAGAAGAAGAAGAAGAAGACGAGGATGGTAATGGTGGTGGAAACTTAACAAACAAAGGTGAAGACACGTTTGAACAGAACATGGACGTTTCATTTGTTTTGTTTTCATGTTACGTGGACCTAACTCTATATTTGGTGTGGGGGGACGTAATAATCTCTCTTCAAAACATGTAATTAGAATTCTTGTTACGATTGTCATCAACAAACTCATTGTTTTAGTATTATCTCCATTTGGCTGATTTAGAAATCTTAGATGGTAGATTAAGATAATATCATGTGTGTGCAATAAAAATTTGTTTAATAACATTATATATATACCTATATATCATTGTATGTATGCACGCTTACATAACAAAAACAATATTTGAGAAAGGCTAACAAAATATTAGCCAAGACCAGAGTAATCCTAACCACTTGAAAGCCAAAATTGACACCAATTGACCGAGACCAGAGTATCTACCCCATAGAGGAGGCAGAGCAAAAATCATGCAAAATTTCAGCACCACCAGGGGAAGAGCAGGTCAAACCGTCAAACCACTCAAAAGACAAAATCAACAAACCGTTTTGAAGCTACAAAGCAATGTGAAATTTATGTGAGTCCAATCAAATAAAATCTCTTACCATACTCAGATTAGATTTACTCTAACAAGATAGAATTAATTTATTCTCCAAGGATCACCATCAACCATAGATATGATAAAACATTGTTCAGCAAAAACAAAATAACTTAACTTGAAAAACCACCATATATAATGTCATGGGAATATGATGATACCGTCCTAAATGCAGAAGTAACAAACATGCATCTTTATTTGATAATACGGAAATGATTATGAAGCATTAATGCTTTGAAACCCAGTAAGATATTTAAGACCCTTATGGCTCCACTTTCACAGATACAGCAGCAGGCTCCATTTTCACAGATACAGCAGGCTCCACTTTCACAGATGCATCAGGCTCCACTTTCACAGATGCAGCAGGCTCCATTTTCACAGATGCAGCAGGCTCCACTTTCACAGGTACAGCAGGGGAGCTTGGGACAGAACTGGAAGAAGCGTCATTATTAGCAGGGACTCCATTGCTGGAGGAAGCAGCATCAGGTACAACAACCGAGAGGCCACGCTCCCTCTTCCTATAATAAATGCCACATGCATTGCACAATGTCTGCACAAAGAAGATTAAAACAAACATACCATCACCATTATAATCCAATCAAGCATAATTGATATATTGAATGACATGCAGGCAGGTATTATTATTATATCATATAAATAAGGGTAAACTTTGTGCTATAAAGCTTCCACTATGCATGAAGTCCATGAGGGGTCGGATCCACTTGAATAAATCTAATGTAGCCCGTTTTATCCCGACTCAAACATGTAACGACAAAGTCACATGACAACAATTTTACTTTTGTGCCGAGGCTCGCCTTCAATATATCATACCCATATTTTAATTTAGCTAGCTATTATAAAGTCTAAAGTGAGAGAGTGATGTGAATGAGCTACTTTAGATAATAAAAGTAATCATCATAACCGTTGATTGATTGATAAATGAGTGATTGTGACTCAAAGAATATCCTAGTTTATTATAGAATAATTATACATGTACAAGTATAAGATTACGGTTTCAGCAGTGGTGATTACATACTTTACCCTATTAAGTGAATTCCTCAGATCATATATGCAGTGTATGTTGTGATTATAAGTGGTTCACCTGTGGTCCTAGAGGTCCCCTGCGCCACAAGGGAGTTGTCATTGTCCTGCAATTTTGATTTGTGCAGATCCTTATCCGATCACTTTTACAAGCAGCTCCGCGGCGACGGCAGCGGCGACGGATCCCCAGTGCGATTCCTTCACCTCTTGAAGCATTTTCCTCAGCGGCAGCACGTATATTAGCAGTCAATTCTTCCAGCAACATCAAACCAATTGGAAATATTGGTTCCACTGCAGAAGATTGATGAATTTCATTGTTCCAGTTCTTTTCAACATGTGAGCTTAGCAATACAGGAATTTTCACAAAGACAGATGTAATTCACTAGAACTTTAATTGCACCAAATTTTGAAGTGCATCCAAAATTGTGCATAATTTAGGCCTTTTCTAGTGTGTCGTGTGTGTTGGTGAAAATGAAGTTTGGATGTAAGTAAGACTTCTTGCTATGAGTCAAATTGAAAATGTTTTGTGATAGAAGTGAAGTCAAATACAAAATTTAAATACAAAATCGATTGTCAATATGTAAAAGTGTATCAATCTCTTTTATTAACCAACCATTTAAGTATTTATTGTTGAGGAGGTTTTAGCCCCACCCCTGACTCATACAGAAAAACAAAATCGTTATAATAAAAAAATAATAGTTGTTGGATAAAAGATCAAGTGACTCAAAATTCGATCTCAAACAATCATATTCAAAACATTAAGATGAACTTTAAGTCATATGATATTCTTCAATAGAGCTAACGTTTAATGATCACTAGTTGAACTAATAATGCAGTGAAACAAAATCTCAACTGAGTCGATTGAGAAATCGAGTTTAATAACATTGAGAAAAAATCAAGATCGTTAACATATATTCCATGGTCAAAAGATTAAAAAAACAGACAATTACAAACACAATTCTCCCATCACACAAGCAAGATGCCATATGATTGAAATCAAATCGATCAATTATTTTTTGTATGATAAAAAATAAAAAATTAAAAGACAATGATACATCCAAATTACTACTGATGTGTATGTATGAATCGTGTAAAAGAAAATTCAAGATCAAAGATGGCGACTATATGCATGACCATTTGAGGCTCTTCTCAATATTAATGGAAGAGTCATGGTTCCTAAGACACTAGAAGTAAAAGAGAGAAAATAAATCCTTACCTCAAACCCATCACATGTTGGAGACCAGTCAACAAAGCAAAAAAAAAAAAAAGTCTATGATATCCATTATCAAAGCATAAAACATATTGATCACACATATTGGTGAGGAGAATAAGATTAAAGAGCAACTTACTGATCTACACAAGTTTGCAAAAACTAATCTTCTCTTGGCCACAATGTGAATGAGATTGAAATTGAGATTGAAAGATTTTATATGTGAACAAAACTGGTGATGAAATGTGAATAAATCATAGATGGTAAAATATAGCATCATAAAAAAACTATTATTAAAAAAAACTCCACCTCCAATTTACCAATAAATACTGCCTTCCATATTTGAGAAAAAGTATAGATTGAAAATTTGAGCAATGCGTATTATTAATGCAAAAATAATATTTGTTATTTAATAATATTTTTTCCGCGTAATTTGATAATTAAAATAATATAAAATTACCTAAATATTTAATATTGAAAATAATAGATATTAATCAGTAATAAAATGCAGTTAATTATTTCTTAGTCAATAAAGTAGTCCGCGCAATTTACGGTTTTTATTCCTTTTTTAAAATAATATATTTAAACTTTTTACTAATATTAATATTTTTTGTTTCATAAATTTGTATAGTTTGACTAATAGTACAACATAAAATTGATCAAGCAATATAAAAAAATTATTTTTACTTAATAATATATATTCCTCATAATTGGATAATTAACTTTCATAATATAAAATTATTTAAAATATTTAATATTGAAATAATACATTATTGAATTGAATAGTGGAAAACTTTTTCCTTTGTGAGTTCCGGGAGCATCCCCATTCATAGGTCCGAAATCCACACAATTAATTTTCCCTTAGTAAGTATAGTAGTCCGATCAATGTGCGGGTTTTTCCTCTTAAAGAAAAAATAAATTTTATTTTTTGTATTATTGATATTTTTTGTTTTATAATTGGTATAGTTTGATTAATACAAAATAAAATTAAGCAAGCAATATAGACTAAAACATAAAAACATGATAAATTATCTATAAAGCTAAAATATTTTTAGTTCCTATATTTTTCAAAGAATGTTATGAAATGTGATTAGCAATTGTACGTAAAGGGGGAAAAGACATCAAATTACCACTAAAGAGAAAGGGGTGAAAGGTTGTTTTAAATTACAAAAATGGTAGCACAAAAAGAAAACACATGCAGACAACCGGGCATAGCGCTAGTGGCATGCGAGCGTTGAGAGATTTCTCCGATGAAGGTTGCCCACCAATTAGGCTTTTAATGGACGCAAAGGGATTCGAACCCTGGACCTATGAGGAAGTGAGATTTTAATCTGAGACCTATGATAAGTTTTTTTTTGTTGATTGTGAAAAGAAAACAACAAAACAAAAACTACTAAATAAACATGTCCCTAGCTAGAGGGCCTCTGTTCTTGGAGGAAGATCATCCAAGACTATGACAGTGCACATGAGCTCTGCACCGAAGATGTAAGATAGTATGTTGACTCATTCGCACTCCTAGCAATATGCTTGAGGTGAATCTCCTAATCCATAAATAGCCGTGGGCAGATCTGAAGGAACTCCTCGACTAACACATGGAACTGGAAACGATCTTTCTCAAGGGTTTCAGCCGATTCCAAGCAATCTGTCTCACATATAATCTGCTTGATATTAATATCCCTTAGAAGGTTCAAACCCATCTTCAAAGCATGAAGCTCAACCAAAAAAGGTTCTCCTCTTGTCATACCTACATGAAAACCTTTAACCCAATATCTTGCATCATTTCTAATCAAACCTTTCATTCTCTTTCGGTCCATGCGAGCACTATATGATCCATCCACAGTAAGGCCATCTCAACTGATGTCCATAATCGAGATCATTCAAAGCTTGCTTACTGTTATTCCTTAAGAGATCCTTATGTTCGTGCAGAATCCATTTAAAAGCAACATCTACCGTCCACTTTTTATCATCCAGGGCCATGTTATTTCTTCATCTCCACAAGTCCCAAACAACAGTCATAAAAAGGGAGAAGTGAGCTCCATTAACCTGAGAAATAAACCAGGTTTTGACATTGCTTGGCGAGAAGTTAGACCAAGAGAAAACATTCAATCTCAACCAAATTTCCTTAGAACAAATTGGCATGAAAGATTTTTAAATCGTAAAACAAGTAGTATTTCTCAAACTTCTTCCACTATCATGAATTAAAAATAGAAATAGTAAGTTAAGGAGTAAAAATTGACATTCAAGAAATTGACACAAGTAAAGACATTGAGAAATTGATATTCAAGAATTCTCTTCATCTCTAGCTAAGGGCGCATAAAGATTGGTTCAAATTGGGACTGAATTTCTCGTGGTTAGATCACTAGAAACTACAAATATGGATTGAATGTCGACATTAATTGTACTGGAGTTTATAAATCATTTTCCCTTAATTAAGAAACTCATAACATTGAAAGTGGCAACACCAGAAATCAATTTTGGATTGCTGTGCCAATTTTTCAAAAAAGATTATTGACAATTTTTTGAACAAAAAAGATGATGATTTTTTTCAAGTGAAATAAAATAATTTATGAAAATACTAATAAATCAAAGGGGAAAATGTAAGAAACTGCAATTTGGCTGATGGATCACAAATCGTATAATCCTAGTCCTACGCATAACCCTAAGTGCAAATACAAATTAAAGCTCAAAGTCAAGAATTTATGTGCAGCCGTGCAGGTTGATTGAAGATGCCGACACCGTTTGTATCATATCATTGTGTGAATTTTAAAACAAACAACATTTGACCAAAGTCATTAGTCATTACCATTGGGATCAATCACGGTTCAGTCCGGTTCCTCTGTAACCAAAAAAAATCACGGTTCAGTCCGTGTGTTTCAAAAAAAAAAGACTGGACTAATGATAAGGTGTTTGAATATTTTGCATAGTCTAAGGTTCTGATCTCATTACCACTATCATACACAAAAAATTAAAAAGGTCATCAAGGTTAGGTCCCTGGTAAAGGGTATGATCAATTTAGAAGATGTCAATTCATTTAATGTGATTTTCAAGTTTTGAAGATATTACACTAATGACTAATCTCTTCACAAGTGTAATTGTGGTTTTTAATTTCCATAAAACGTGTGTTTTTGCCAAATTTTATGACGTCCTAATCTCTAATAAGGTTGTGTACTTGAGGTGTTCACACTTCACATTTAGCGACAATTAAAACCGTCACCAAATGTATATGTTGATTGGAGGTAGCAGACAGCCATCATTATCTCGGAAAATAAGAAATGTAGTGTACCTGACCCACCAAGACACAAGGAAAAACCAACAGATTGTCTTTTGGCGAAATAAAAACAAACCAATTGCATTGAGATGAACAATTTGCTTTCTTCAAATGGTTATTGTCGGCAAACGCTGAGATTCCACGGTAGAATTCCACATACCATTAGTTCTATCTAATCCTTGACTATTTATGATCACCCTAAGAAGAAGAAAAATATATCTCTTTTAAGCTTGACCTTTGAAATGCCTTCTAAATACTGAAAAGTGCTAATCATCCGTGTAATCAAGTTTTAATTCAACAAAGCAGAAAAATAATAGAACCTCCACTAAATCATCGTCTGTGTCATTATTACATTTCAACCTGTACTTTATTAAAGCATCTCACTTATTGCTAATAAAAAATTTAATAAATTGCTTCTAGAGAGACCCTTGTCTTTTCTATTGATTTTTATGTTATTCAAATGCAATTTGATGAATTTTCAAGAGCACATATATACAGAAAGTTTATCTGATATTGACAAGGGTGAGTGAAAACAAATATCTGATGTATCTATATCATAGTATTCCTATCATTCACTATTGTCAATCCACGTTGATGAACTGTGCATTGTGGCAAAGTCAAAGAACCTTTCTTACTTAAGCAAGTAGCAACAAACTATTTGCAGCCACCCACCACCATGTTAAAAGCGCGTGCATAAATCATTTGTCTTACTTTAATTATTTGCTTATTTTCAACTCAATCTTCTAGATTCATGAACAAACTCAAGTAATACATGCATAATTTTCTTCAAATAAAATTTTATGTTCAAGTTTGTTTTGTGTATGAAGAAAATTCTCATTTAAAGAGCTGAGCCCTACTAAATATAAATGCTTCTGATTCAAATATGATTAACTCTCATCAAACATATTTTACATAACAAAAATAATTTGTGTACCAAATTTTATGGATAAACTCTCTGTCATAAGCTGTATGTGTTGAGTGCCTGTTATAGAAATGATATACACATATCAGAAGTGTTCAGAAAAACACAATCTTCTTAATTCATTAAGTGGTTGGTTCAATTAATACATACCACATTCTCATCTCATGTTTGAGTTCGTATTATTACAAGAGTTTTTCCTACCGAATATGAATGATCCAACTCGAACATGATTGATGATCGTCGAGTAAAATATTAAAATAAAGTTAGTCTTCTCCAACTCTATCTCGCGCGTTGTGTGCACTCTCCTCAACTGAAAACTCAGTTAAACAAACGCACACACCTACCTTTGCCACCAGCCGCCAGAAAATGAAAGCAAATACGAATCCTTTTTTCCAAAGATGTCCTTCCCTTCTAATCCATCTCCCCTGAACGCAGCTTAATCATGATGATTAATTGATTATGATTCACAAAATCAGCATCTCTATTTCTAGATTCTTCATTCTCTTCCCACTCACCCTTTCTCATCTCACAGACTCAATCAACCTCAAAAACTAAGCCAGTCCCAGATTCATATATACAAACAAAAAAAGACCAAGCTAGCTTGTAGCAGATTACGATGAAGATTGTGGCGGTGTTTCTTCTCTTTCTGCTGTTTCTTTGCAAAAACTCAGCTGCACCTTCCCCTTCTCCTTCTTCATCTGCATGCCCTGTTGACCTTAACTATGTTCGGAGAATCCCATGGAACTCCTCTGCTTGCCAAAACTTCAAATCTTTGTCATCCAAAAGTGAAGCAAGCTCCAACAATTGTTGCATCTCACTGTTATCTCTCTTTGGCATAGGACTAGCTCAGCACCTCAAAGAAACTTCCAATTTCAACCTCCCCAATCTCCAAACCTCAAATTCATGCATTCAAGATTTCCAAGCCAAGCTCAGTGCTCTGTCACTCCCCAATAACCTTGCTAGTTCCTGCTTTGACCCTCTTCAGTTTGTTATCTCCCCCAACATCTGTGCAGGTGTGGAGAATATTTCAGATTGGACCAGCAAGCTTGGTCAGAGCACACCACTCAACACTGCTTGTAGATCAGATCTCTCTGATACTTCCCTCTGTGATTTGTGCCTTAATGCTGGCTTACAGGTGAAGCAGACTCTTGTTTCCATTGATGGTAATGCTAACCACTCCTTGGAATGTTTTTACTTTGCTATTCTTTATGCTGCTGGGATTGTGAATGAGTTTGGACCTGAAAGCAATGGTGCTGTCACATGCATATTTAGTCTTCCTGTTTATTCCCAAGAGGGGTCTGGGGGAAAGGGTCACCGGACTCTTGTGTTTGGGTTGACAGGAGCTGGGGTTGCTTTGTTTGTCATGTCTTGTTTGTTGGCACTGTATGTCTGGCATGACAGGAAGCGTAGGCTGAGAAAGCTTGATAGTTTACCGTTCGATTTTGACCCTGAGGAACAAGGGTCTAAGCGTAGAATGAGACCGAATACCGGGTCGATTTGGTTCAAAATTGCGGAGCTTGAGAAGGCTACTGATAATTTTTCAACTAAGAACTTCATAGGGCGAGGCGGGTTTGGGTTGGTTTTCAAGGGAACCTTGCCTGATGGGACAGTGGTTGCTGTTAAGAAGATTTTAGAATCTGATTTTCAAGGGGATGCTGAGTTTTGTAATGAAGTGGAGATTATTAGCAATCTGAAGCACCGGAATCTGCTGCCGCTTAGGGGCTGCTGTGTTGTTGATGAGAATGAGAAGAATTATGCTGACAAGGGAAGCCAAAGATATCTTGTTTATGATTACATGCCAAATGGTAACCTTGAAGACAATCTCTTTATATCTCAGAAAGAGAAGAAACCACTGACTTGGCCTCAAAGAAAAAACATAATCTTGGATGTGGCAAAGGGATTGGTTTACTTGCACTATGGTGTTAAACCTGCAATTTTTCACAGGGATATCAAAGCCACCAATATACTTCTTGATGAAGACATGAGGGCAAGAGTTGCAGATTTCGGGCTTGCTAAACAAAGCAGGGAGGGCCAGTCTCATCTCACTACAAGAGTAGCTGGAACTCATGGATATCTAGCACCGGAATATGCACTATATGGTCAACTGACTGAGAAGAGTGATGTCTATAGCTTTGGTGTGGTTGTTTTGGAGATATTGTGTGGAAGGAAAGCTCTTGACTTGTCTTCATCAGGGTCACCAAGGGCATTCTTGATCACAGATTGGGCTTGGTCATTGGTGAAATCTGGGAACATAGATGAGGCGTTGGATTCTTCCTTGTTAAAAGACGAAAGCTCTTTTACTTCAAATCCTAAGAGCATAATGGAAAGGTATTTGCTGGTGGGAATTCTATGTTCCCATGTAATGGTTGCTTTGAGACCAACAATTACTGATGCTTTGAAGATGTTAGAAGGGGATATTGAGGTTCCTCAAATTCCAGATAGGCCTATGCCTCTTGGACACCCTTCATTTTACAATGATGGCAACACTTTTAGCATATCTCCGGCCCTTAGCGGCCCCAAATTGCAAGCTGGAGACATGCTCAGGTAATGAAGAAGTTACCTTAATTCCTTGTATTGCTTAAATCGTAGAAAGGTTGAAGCTGTTCTAAGATCTGCTCAGAGTCTAGTCAAATCATGTTGGCAACATGACTTGAAGGCTTGAGATCTCAAGATAGCAATGAGAATAGATCTTGTTGAGGCTCAAGAGATTCTGTGCAGTGTTATACTTCCTACCATGTAGAAACTTAGCAGGGCATCCGCATAAATGCTCTCTCTTTAGATCAACTACCCAGGAAGCATAGATTCACTTAAATAGCTGGGAATAGGTAGTATAAGAGTTCAGGTCATTGGAAAGCTATCTTGTAAAATGGTTCCATTTTTCACACTCATTTGTTTTTTCCTTACTGTGTTGCTGTAAAACAAGGCACAAATAAAAACTCCTGTATATAAAGGAAAATGTTAAGTTGGTCTGAACGTTAGTGCCAGTGTTGTTTTTGCAAGTTGAAGTGATGTTGTGTTGCTTTTTCTATTTCTTCCTCCTCAGTCAAGTCTCTGTCTACCTCCTGATTTTACATCTCGTATGATTTAATGTCTTATGTTATCATATGTTGGATTCCCGTAGATAATTTACTATTTCGATATGTTTAAAACAGGACAATGAGTGAGAGCGCCGCCCTTCTAAGGGATATGCAAGTTCTTCCTTGAATTTGATTTTCAGAACTTTTTTCAGTTTATGTGTAATTTTTGCTCTTTTCAGTAAAAGTTAGTTATTATAATACTTCATCAGGGACCGGTGTAATATAGCAACCACAGTGGAAGTGTGTTCATGTTGATTTTAGTCAGTTAGATTGATTGATGGTTAAAGGAAGTTATAATTAGCTAATTTTGGAGGGATAGCCAACTTTGTCACCATGTATATAAACTATTCCTTCATTGATTAATCAGAATTCACTCTTCACTTCATGGATAACTAGATACTTATCAGATCATTTTGCTTTAAGTGGTATGTCTATAAAAAGATATTTGTGTTTTGTGGAATGATTTGAAAGAAAGGTTCTGAAAAGGGGAGTCACTTTAGAATTTTTATTATTTTGTAGGAGTCCCAGTCAAGCAGGCTAGTGGACAGGAGCATATCCTCTTATTAAACTTGTTGAAGATCTTATGGGAAGAACTTCAATATTAGGCCTATACCTTCTTCTACTTATACAAGTCCGTGAAATGGCACGCAATACAAGGACTCAAAATACCTCACTGGCTTCTTGAATTCAATTCTGTAGTATAGATCCCCCAAAATTCACTGATGAAGCCACTCTAAAACCAACATCTTCTTATTGATACTCTATCAAGAATGTCAAATTACTGATAACACACTCTATTTCAACTTGCAATCACATGTGACATGTTGAAGCATGAAAGCACAACGACGACGGAGAGTGTGATGGCGATAGAGAGCGCAACTACGATAAATGCATACGGAAGGAGAGCGTGACGTAGAAGATTTAACAACCTTCAAGTTTGCTAACCTCCGCCTTCAAATTGTGCGGTTGAGAGAGGTTTAGGGGAAGATGGCTTTAGAGAGCTCGTGACAACAGAGCAAGGAGGTGTTCGTGATGGTTTGGTTTGGTGGATGGAGGTTCGAGCTTTGATTTGGGTATTTGAGGCATGGAGGTTGAGATTAGAGTTTTAAATAACTATAACTAAATCCGTCACTATAGTTTGCGAGGAGTCACAACAGATGTCCCACTTGTTCACATTTGGAACCAATAACAATAGAGCGAAGTGTCACAAAATATGACGTGGCCATCGTTCTTCCCTTCTCAGTTTTATTTTATTTTATTTTCTTTTAATATTTTCCCAAAAGACCAGACCAAAACTGTAACACACAGAGGCTGATGTTTCAATCAAGTATTCAAGTTGATAAACTATGCATGGTTTGATATTTCAAAACTGAAATTTGAAAATTATGCAAGATTAGCTTGGTTTTACTGCAATTAGATTGTTAGCAGCACATTGAATTGAAAGAAACACAGCTGATAACCACTTTTATTTCGGAACCTTGTCGTAGTTATGTTGTTCAACAAAAATATTCATTGTGGAGCTTGAGTAAAAAAATCTGATATTCACATGTACTCTTAAGTCTTAACATATTACACTGTATGCTTTTTTTCTTGGCTTCAAAAACAATATAAACTAAGTATTCAATAGATAGTGTCATGATATGTGAAAGAATGAATTAAAAGAATGACTGAGGATTGCTGCGAATCCGATTGTATTAATACTGGAAGGAGGGGGAAATCAGATAACATCTCTATCGAACTTGTAAGAGAAAAGAGGAAAGTTAGGGAAAGATGTCTCTTTAAAAGTGGCTAGATTAGAGACAATTAGATTGAAGAAAAATAACAATGAAGCTAGGCTTCCCAGTCTTTCTACGAGAGAAGGCAGTGGACTTGGTTTAGTTAAGTTCTATATTGAGCATCATTCAAATTTTGGTTCACTTGTTTCCATTTTGTCAGATGACAGTGAGAGAGGCTCTCAACTCCGCACTTGATGAGGAAATGTCAGCAGATCCTAAAGTCTTCTTGATGGGTGAAGAGGTCATTCAATTGGCCCATTTATATAACACTGAATTTTTTAACCAAAAAAAATGTCTATTTCTTACTTCATTTTTTGTTGTATTGAAGTGCAGGTTGGGGAATATCTAACCTTTAACCCTTCCAGCTCATGTGATGAAAATAGCAATCATTTAAATCAGAGGTAATTTCTCAGTTTATAATGTTGTTGGAATTGTTATCTGTTAAACTAGGTTTGGATTTGCAGAGAGTTATAAGAGAATGTTGTTTTTTTAATGGAAACTGGTATGTTCCTCCCTAATTATCTGATGTTTGATCCTATTGTTTTTCATTATTACAGAACATGACATATATCATGAGAACAAGCCCCATTGGTTTCTGAAAAACCTGTGTGGTTAATGAGACGTTTTCCTTCTGATGTAAACCTATTCTTCCCCTTTCCGGTTACTATGTTGTTACTTTCTCTGCTTCTTTTGCTTACTGTCGTTTTCCTTTACTTGCAGGAATGATTTCATTCACTTGGAGGGACAACTTCTTAGAGGTATTTTGGTTATGATCTCTTATGTTTGTTAATGGTTATCTGAAATTTTCTAATTGTAGTAAGTTTACCCATGACTGAACTAAGATCCTCATCTTTCTTTCACTGCAAGTAGTGACTTTCATAAAATGTGGAAGACTGTGATATTAGGCTGTTACTTGCAAGTCAGGGTGCTGTATTTTAAAGATATATTGATCCTGTCTCATAAATTTTAGGATGAATAGCTTTGGCAATAATGATTTTTTGCAATTATCATATTACCTAATTCCTTTACTCTTCTTTTATCTGGAGTTGCCCATACGGGTGTTGAAGTTCATGAAAGTTAGTATCAGTCATATATCATGAAAAAAGCCACTTACAAATATGTGCCATTTCTTTCTATTTGCTCTCTTTATTAGCTTAGTTACTTCACTCAGTTTTTTAAATGAATCTTATATTTTCTACAGCTCAAACTGTGTCCCAACACACTGCATGGTTCCAATCCAATTAATGTGCTTTCACTAAACAATCACATGTTCTTAGGACAATTTCATCTTGAAGTCAAGAGTCACTGAACGATCATTGGTATATAAAGGATCTATAACAGCGCCGAGTCCGATGCCGTAGTTGGAGGTTGATCGGTGACATTGCAGAAGTGTCCTGCCTTATAATGTTGAAGAGGAACCGTTGCTGAACACCGTTTAAACCTTCAACCTCCGTCTTTTCCATGCCGCCACCGCCAAGTTCCAGTGAACAAACTCTAGCTTATTTTCCAGGTTTCAATTTCGATTTCTTAGTCCTCTTTCTTATTACTTTAGGTTCCACATCCAATCCTCACAACGCACTGTTATTTTCAATTCAGATTCTTACTCCTTTTATTTTGATTTCTCAGTCGAAGTCGCATGCTTTGCTTCAGTTTCAACTTCAGTTTAAGTTCCAACTTATTACTTATTAGTTTAGGGAAGCTAAATTAATTATCTATACTGCTTTTATAATGTGATCCTTTCATTCATGAGCAAAATGGTTTCTTCAAAAAAATTAGAAAGCATGTACTAAATGCTAAATTTTAGTCTTTGATTTGAGATTACTTTGTCACTGGAAGAATGGAAGAATTTTTCATGTCGTTAGTTATCTCTCTTTCCAATTATCTGAAAACCATGTTCCAGTTCAATATGTAGAATAATAAGAGAAATTTTCTAAGTACAAGAATGTAAGCAATGTTGCTTACTTTGACTATGTTCCATGGATATATTGCAGGTTATAATTGATTCACATCCTTCAATAGTGGCTTTACTTGCAGCTTTGTTATTTGGTGAGTCAGTTAGAGTTATTGGAGCTGCTGGGCTTTACTTTGTATCATAGTAGATGTTATGTAATCATTAATATTCTCTCTCTCTTTACCCCGCCCCTTCTGCCTTTTCAATCAATTCTATGATATGTATAGTCTTAACTTCCCTCCTTCTGCCTTGTGAGAAAATTAATATGATATATATTGTCTAAATTTCCCTCATCACGCCATTTCTTTTCATCCTTATTCTTAAAGATGCGGTAAACAGCCCAGTTTGCCATCTGCATTTTGAGTAACAAAGTTTAGTGACTAATGATGAATAAGACAAAAGGAACCAACTTTGATAATGATATATCCTACCTACCAACCAACCATTCTCATGAAATTTTAAAATGCTTTACTCTAAATTTCTGCTCAATTTTGGTGTAAAATAAAATGGTCACTTTAAGAATTCGAGTTCCGTCTAATTTTACTCCAAAAGATATTATATAGGTGAGGATTTATCTACCATTTATAAAAAAATATTTAGTTTATTGTGAAACCATAACCGTTACTAAGTCACTATAGGGTGTAATTTTTAACTTTTTTATGTACCAAAAAAAAGTAAATCACTATTTTATTATTTACTTTAGATGGGTTAGCAATTAACGCAAGACAGAACTCATGCATCATCCATTCGGTCCTCCTAGCATAGGCTCCTTCCACTTTCCAAAAATTCAGGGTATTCCTCTTCCCAATCACCTGATCATTTCGGAGGATAGGAATATATTTGTCTTTTTCCATAACTCTCCACTGGCCACTCCCTGCAACTCTCATATCAGTTTTTAAGATCACGACTCATGGTATTGTAGAAGAAGCACTTGCGCTCATTGAAAATCTTTCCATCTGCAAGCACAAATTAAATCCAAAAACACCATCTTGGTTCAGTTTCCAATTGAAATTAACAACACATAAACATTCGTGAGACTTGGAATTTTTGTTTTTTTGTTTTTTTATAGGACACAGTGCACATTCTCGGAGTTAGATAAGGGCTGTAAAAAGATTAAAGGGTTGATGGAATATAGTGAAAAATATGTTTCCATTTCCAATTTATTGGAACTCACTTGTGTTCTGGTATGGAACCACAGACTAAAGGCTAACCAGTTTAGAGAGCAAGCGAAAGTAACAAAGCGAGTAAAAATGCGTGAAATGATAGGTCCCCTGCCGCTTGGGCGGTCCTCTTTTATTTATAGCTTGGGTTTTGGCCCGGCTGGACCATGGGTTGCCCGGCCCATTTGTTACATGATAATGATAAGCCCAAAATAAAGTGATTCGGTCCGCCCATATCAGTCCACAGGCCCACAAGACACTGATGTTTTAGAACTAAAACGAGAGTGTCTTATTGAGGCCCACAACTTCTGGTACGCCCGTGTACAATGTGAACCAATTTGTGAGCACACAAGCTTCAATGAAATAAGGCTAACAACAAAGTAAAAATTTACTAGGCTAATCATTATAAAATAATTCTTTCTGCGTGACACGTGATGTCTAAATGACGCTTTGCCCATCACCTCAATCACTGTGCACCAAATCAATCCCCTTCCGGATTTTTGTACCTGCTGTAATCATCACAATTATTCCACAGATATCTTGAAACTTGCAATGCATAAAGTCTACCTAAGCTATGCTATTCGCATTAATTGAGATGTGCATTTAAATTCACTCATAGGGTAGCTTTTCTCTGAAACGACCCTTCTCCTTTGAAACGACGCTTACCTGCGAGCTGACACGACTCTCTGCTCAAGCGTTACTTTTTACCAAACGTCACCTCTTAAAGGCGCGCCGGTTCACCGTCTCAAAAAATTCAAATGTGTGGCTTGAATGAACGCTTGGATTCACACAAACCACACGCATGCTCACAGTTTACCTTAAATATTTTTAACCACACCTTTTTGACACACCTTTTCATCTTCTACCTTCTCTCTATATATAGCAATCCTTCTTACCCCCAAACCATTTCACTCTTGTACTTCAAAATTTTCACCATTCCTCTGCAATTACCAAATTTCTTGCATTCAACTACAAGTGTTCTTGCGCATTACCAGAAGTCCTTCAGATTTAACCAAGTTCATCACAACCTTTTTCACTGGTAAGCATTCTTCACTTTGTTTATTCATGAAATCTTACTTCCTTCTACACTAAAAAGTTTCATCTAAATTCTTCTTCTTCTTCATCCTCTTGTTTATCAAACCAAACTCTACTTAAAATCTATTCTTCCCCACAATTCCAACTTACATTTTACCCCTTTTATATTTTATAACCCTAGATCCTTCATAATTTCAGGAATTCTTTTCAAAATGGATGCAAAACACACCCGTAGAGTCTCTAAAGCTTCTAAAACTTCTACCATTGCAGTCGATACATGGGTTACTAGCAAAGTTAAAACTAGGTTCACTAAATTCTGCAATGTCAAAACTGTAATGGATTTAATCACTGAAAACACTTTTCGATCCGACGGCCAAGATGTGTACCTTGACATAGTTCCCTGTTTACCTACCGAACCTTGTTGTTTTGGGGCTCCTGACCCTAACGGCAAAAACCACACCTATTTCTTTGAAAACATTTTCACTGACCTAAAATATAAACTCCCTCTCTCAGATTTCACTTGCTCCGTTCTAACCTTACTAAATGTTGCCCCAACACAACTCCATTGTAATAGCTGGGCATACCTGAGGGCGTTTGAACTCCTGTGTCAAGTGTTAGGTATCGAACCCACTAGCAACAAGTTTTTTTACTTCTTTGAAACTAGCGGTAGAAGCATAAAAGGCGAATATCTTTCTTTAGCCGCCGCTAGGGGAAAAGGCCTATTTACCTTATTTAGAAGCCACTACAAACAGTTTAAAGGGAAATTCTTTAGGCTAAACGAAACAGAGAAGTGCAAAGATGTATTTTATTTCAACGATGGAAGTCCAAAGTTCCCTTTCTACTGGACCGCCCGTTATGAAGCTATCATCAAACTTCCTGATGATTCCCTTACCCCTGAAGAAATGGTGGATTGCACCTTTCTATCTAGCATTGATTTGAACCTCACTGAATTCCTAAATGTCCATTATGAAAACAAATTGGGTGAATATGTGGGTAAGACTCTTGAATTTCAGTATCTTTGTATTTCAAGTGTTGGCTGTATCTAACTTCTCTTTTCTGTTTCAGCGAAAATGACTCGCCTTTCTGATGATGATATCCTACGCTTCCGTCGTGAACAACAAGCTGCAAGAGAAAAAAGAAACCCGGCGAAGACTTTGACTGATGCCGATGCTAGTCATTCAGGCACTGAATCTAATCGCCCTCAAAAGAAAAAGAAGAGGAATGAAACTCCTGAACCAAACAAAGGGAAGGACACATCTCAACCTTCAATGGAAAAATTTATGGTGAAGAATACCCCTCAACGTTTGGTGCATCAAGGTGGGTCTTCAAGCGCTCCACCCCCGACATGGAAAAGCGTGCTGAAGGAATTCGAAGAACTTACCTCTGAAGAGGTAACTTCACTATGGGATTCAAAGATTGACTTCAACGCATTGGTGGAAACCAATTTGGTGTTCAAGGCGGATCAGGAGAAGATCAAAAGGATTGGGCTAAAGGAAGCTTGTCAAGCCATCATGACAAAAGGACTAGAAATTGCGGCTATTTCAAAAATGGTCGACCTGGAGACCGCTGGTTTTGACGGGATTAATTCCGCCAAACAACTTGAAGAAAAAGAAAGAGAAATCCTGAAGATGAAAGCCACTATGAAATTGTTGGATTCTGCCAACAAAGCGAATGAGAAGAAAGCCGCAGATTTGGCACTAGAAAATGAACGCCTGAAGAGACATGCTGAAGACTTAAACACTGCTCAGAAAGCTAAGGAAGAAGAACTTGTGAAATCTCAGGCAGAAGTCACACAACTCGATTCCGCCAATGCTGAATTGAAAAATGAAAATTCTAAGTTGCATTCAGAAATTTCTGAACTGAAGAATTCTGTCATTGACCAATTTGAAGCTGGATTTGCAAAAGCCAAAGAACAGATTCTTTTCCTAAATCCTCAAGTTTCCATCAACTTTGCCGGTTCCGATCCTTATGCAAGGATTGTTGATGGCAAATTGATCAGCCCTGACACTGGTGATGAGGAAGAAGAAGAAGAAGAAGCAGATAAAAATGAAGAAGATGGGAACGCCAACAACAATGAAGGCGAAGGAGAAAATCATTAGTTCCACCCCTGTTCAAGCACATGTACTACATGAATTATCCTTTAGTTTTTTTTTTTTTTTTCTAAGCTAGTTTAATCTGCCTATGTCTTATCTTTATTCCTGTAAGTGTTGAGCAATTAGCTCCACCGTTTATCCTAAGATATTTATGTAATGTTTATCAAGCACTATTAATATGATGTGTTTTCTATATATCAACTCTCAAATTGCATAATTCTAATGGTTCTGCCTCCTGTCTAAATTACTTCAACACTTAATAACATGTTTCCAACACTTAATATATTTCTGTTCCTATTCCTATTCTATGAAGACATCACATCTTAACTTAACATAGAAACCATTAAGTTATTCTTTCGATCTCACTAACATGATTCATCCAACAACAACTAGATCAATTAAACAAATTAATATAATAAATAATACTGCACTTTACTCACCTTTCAATCAGCAATCTCAAAGTATAACTTAACATGAATAACTTTTACTAACCTTTCACCAAATTTGATCCGCCTTCGTTGTTTAGTTGAATACGTTATTCCCGCATTTTGCCGTACATAATGAAATATGCTAAAGTTTAAACTTAATCAACTACTTTGGAATCATAAGGCCTTTGTGTACATAACTTAGTCAAATTTTTCATTTTTGACATAGTTACTCATGGAAATCAAAGTCAACATATTTGATTTCATTAGTATGCTCGCGTGGAGACTTGTGCTTAGTTTGGACAAGCTTAAATCCAATTTAAGACTGTGCTTATGAATTCGTGGCCGAATGCTCTTGTTTTAAGAGACTTACTTTTTTCTCAATTGTCTGACGTCGCCCAATTGATAGACCTTAGTTGATAAGTTTCCGCTATGGGTAAAAGAAATAAGTAAAATGATAAGCCCTTGATCATTTTAAAAAAGGTTATGCCTCGTTAAAAACTCTCCCGCCTGGGGTAGAGAAAAGAGTGCACACCTGTTATTCATTAATAATTGATGCCTCGTTAAAAACTCTCCCGCCTGGGGTAGAGAAAAGAGTGCATCAAATTTAGTCTTACACAACAAACATAGTCTTAAACGATACAACCAACATACACAAACTGAAACAACGAAACATAGTCTTGGACAAACATACACTGAAACAAACTGTACAACACAAAACAAACTGAACGAACCACCCTGCACTTCAACTGTAATAATAACGGAGATGCTGTGCATTCCAAGCCCTTGGAACCCTTCGCCCCGATAACTCCTCCAAATGATACGCCCCTTGACCAAGCTCTCGCAGAATCCTGTTAGGTCCTTCCCAATTAGGTGATAACTTCGAATCATCAGGCCCCTTTGCCTTCCTACGCAGAACCAAATCACCAACTTTCATTTTCCTCGGAACCACTCTAGAATTGTATCGCCTTTCCGACCTCTGTTTTACCATTGCCTGCCTCAAACGAACCTCTGCTTGCGTTTCCTCTGCTAAATTGAGATCAACCACTCTATTCATGTCGTTCTGCTCTTCATTATAAGTTGCCACCCTGAAAGTTACATCCTGCAATTCTGCTGGTATCATTGCATCTACCCCGTAAGTCAACTTAAAAGGTGATTCACCAGTAGTTGATTGAGGAGTAGTATTGTACGCCCAAATGACCGTGATCAACTCTTCAGCCCATAATCCCTTAGCTTCGCCTAGACGCTTTCTAATTCCATTGAGAATGACTTTATTCGCTGACTCCACTTGTCCATTTGTCTGAGGGTGCTCAACTGAGGCGAAACGCATCTCAATTCCCATTCCTGCACAAAAATCCTTCACACTCCTGCTTGTAAACTGTGTTCCATTGTCTGAGACGATAGTTGCTGGAACGCCAAATCTGCAAACCAATTTTCTCCAATAAAACTTTTTGACTTTTTCTGCTGTTATTTTCGCCATTGATTCCGCCTCAATCCACTTAGTAAAATAATCTACTGCAACCAAAATAAATCTGATCTGAGAACCTGCTGGAGTGAACGGTCCCAGAATATCTACTCCCCACATTGCAAATGGCCACGATGAACTCATTGAGCTAAGAGTCTCAGGCGGCGCCTTATGTAAATCTGCATAAATTTGACATTTACCACACTTCTTCACATATTCCATACAATCCCCTCGTAAAGTTGGCCAATAGAACCCTGCTCTGAGCACTTTCGCCGCCAAAGATCGTCCCCCCACATGACTTGCACACACACCTTCATGAACTTCAAACATGATTCTTTCCGCCTCATCCTTGGAAACACATCTCAATAAAGGTATTCCAATCCCTCTTCTGTACAATTGATCGCCCAACAATGTGTAATGACTTGCCTCGCGAATTTGATCTTTAGAAAATGTCAACAACTCAGAGCCTTCTGCCTCCAAACACTTTTTGATACGCCCCATCCAATCTGAATCCGCTAAAGTTAACACCATCATTGTCTCATCCTCTTCGATACTCGGGCTGCTTAAAACTTCCTGGATGACTGACTTATTGTTTCCCGGCTTCTTGGTGCTTGCTAACTTTGATAGAATATCCGCCCTTGTATTCTCCTCCCGCGGAACATAATTGACCTGCACTGTGCCTATCTGCTTTATCAATCCCTGAGCTTTCAATAAATACTTAGCCAGCTGTGCATCCCTCGCCTGATATTCACCCTGAATTTGCCTAGAAACTATCTGAGAATCTGTTTTAATCATTATGCTCTTGACCCCCATCTCGATCGCCAACTTCAACCCTGCAATTATAGCTTCATACTCTGCCTGATTATTGCTTGCTTTAAAGTCAAACTTGAGTGACTGCTCAACTGTCACGCCACCTGGCCCTTCTAAGATTATTCCAGCTCCACTTCCCTTGACATTAGACGAACCATCTACAGACAAACTCCATTCACCAACTTCCATATTTTTCTCACTGGAAGACATTTCATTGACAAAATCCGCCAATACCTGTGCTTTAACCAGACCTTTCTTATCAAACGTGATATCAAATTCTGACAACTCAACAGCCCAGGAAACCATTCTTCCAGCCAGATCAGGCTTTTGCAAAACTTGGCGAAGTGGCAAATCTGTTTTTACCACAATTGGAAAGCCTTGAAAATAAGGTCTTAATTTCCTGGCGGATATGATTAAAGCTAACGCAGCCTTTTCAATTTTTTGATATCTAACTTCAGCTCCTTGAAGAGCATGACTCACAAAGTATATGATCTTCACATCATCTTTTTTTTCTTGCAACAAAACTGAACTAACTGCATTATCAGAGATGGAAATAAACATCGATAATGAAATACCTTGAACTGGTTTGGCTAAAATTGGTGGCCTGGATAAATGATCCTTCAAACTTTGGAACGCCCTATCACATTCTTCAGTCCACTGAAAAGTTTTGTTCTTCCTTAAGCATTGAAAAAATGGTGCTGATTTTTCCCCAGAACACGGAAGAAACCTGGACAAAGCTGCTATTCTTCCTGTTAATTTCTGCACATCTTTAACTGAGGCTGGACTCTGCATATCAAGTATCGCCTTGCACTTATCAGGGTTCGCCTCAATTCCTCTCCTTGTGATCATGAAACCCAAAAACTTTCCACTTTGGATTCCAAACGAACACTTTTCTGGATTAAGTCTCATGTTATGCTTTCTTAGTTCGCCAAAAGCTTCTTCGAGATCAGAACAATGTGCCATCATTTCCTCTGACTTGACCACCATGTCATCTACATAAATCTCCATGTTCCGCCCCACCTGCTTGTCAAACACCTTATCCATCAACCTTTGGTATGTTGCTCCCGCATTCTTCAGCCCAAACGGCATAGTCTGATAACAATAGTTCGCCTGATTTGTCATGAAAGCTGTCTTCTCCTCATCGGGATGGTACATTCTTATCTGATGATACCCTGAATATGCATCCATGAGGCTAAGCATTCCGAACCCTGATGCCCTATCAACAAGCTTATCAATATTTGGTAAAGGATAAGAATCTTTAGGACAGTGTTTGTTCAAATCTGTATAATCCGTGCACATTCGCCACTTGCCATTAGCCTTCTTCACCATAACAACATTCGCCAACCAAGTTGGATACTTTACCTCCCTAATGAATCCAGCTTCCAGTAACTTATTTGTTTCCACCTTTACCGCCTCAGCCTTTTCTTCGCCCATCTTTCTTTTAAACTGAACAATTGGTTTCGCCCCGGGATTTAAAGCCAATTTGTGACATATAAATTCCGGATCGATTCCTGGTAAATCCTTTGCACTCCATGCAAACAAATCCATATTCTCAGATAACAACTTTACCAACCTGTTTTCCTGACTTGTAGTTAAATTGACGCCAACTTTCAAGTTTCGCTCACCAATTTGGATCGCCTTAGTTTCCTCTTCTGATTTCATCTTGTGCTCACTGAATCCCTCTCGAGGATCAAAAATAATTTCTGACTGTTCCAAATCCACCTCATAGACTCGATGCCCCTCTTTCACTGCCTTCTTACCCATGTGCCCATACTGCTTGAAGCTTTCTGAATAACACTTTCGAGCAACCATTTGATCAGCCTTTAAAATTCCAACTCCTCCTTTGCTCAATGGATACTTCGCCGTTAAATGTCTTGTAGAAATGATCGCCCCCAATCTGTTTAGTGATGGCCTCCCAATGAGTACATTGTACGGTGAAGTGCACTTTACTACCAAAAACTTAATAGCAAATGCCTCCGCATTCTTCCCTTCTCCAAAGACAGTCTTCAATTCCACATATCCTCGAACAAATACTTTTTCTCCAGAAAAACCCACCAAAGAACCATCATAAGGCAACAAATCAGATTCATTAAGCCCCAACTTTTCAAAAGCGTCACCATAAATCAAATCCGCTGAGCTTCCTTGATCCAGAAGTACCCTCTCAATTTCATAATCCGCAATCCTCAGCATTACAACAATTGGATCGTCTTCGTGAGGCTGTACTCCCTCAAAATCTCGCACAGTAAACGTTATATCGGGTTGATTGGTTGCCCAACTTCCCCAATCGTTAGAGTAAACAGCATTAATAGAATGAACATACCTCTTACGAGCTGAGTTAGTCATTCCGCCACCGCGAAATCCACCAAAAATAGAATGAATCCGCCCCTTGGCTTTCCTTCGGATTGTCTGTTTTTCCCTTCATTCTCTTTCTCTTTTCCATCTTCAGCTCGCCTCATTGAAGTTTCTGCCTCATCATGAACAAACATTTTTTCCATTTGCCCTTCAAGCTGTTTCATACACCCAGCCTTTATCAATTTATCAATCTCCTTCTTCAAAGTAAAACAATCATCAGTATTATGTCCCGAGATCCTATGATATTCACACCATTTCTTTTTATCCACATAACCCGTTGACGGTTTGGGCTGCCGTGGAAAACGAATAACATTCGCCTCCAAACACGCGTGTAAAGCTTCGGTCAAATTAACCGCCAACGGCACTGTACGATCATTTTGATTACGGGTCCACGTCATTGAATGTCCTGGCCTACGCATCTCATAAGGTTGAACACGATTTTTGAAATTAGAATGGTTATCAAAACGACCATCATAACGGTTGCGATTGTTATACCCTGTGTTGCCACGTTCGGTCCATCCCTTCGAATATTGATCTGCAACCGCTCCCCTCTTGATATCAAACTGCTGCTTCTGCCCTGTAACCGCTGCATTCGGGCGGTTGTTCTTGATCCGATCGCTCTGCTCCTCCCTGATGTATCCCTGTACTCTTTCGCGTAAATGCGCCATTGTTTCCACAGGTTTTCTACTTAAATTACTGTTTAAACCACCCGGCCTCAAGCCCAATTCAAAAGCTGCAATACAAATTTCCGGCATTTTATCCTCCAAATGAACAGATAATTGATTGAAACGCCCCATGTAAGACTGCAAAGTCTCATTCGGCCCTTGACGAACATTGAATAATGTCGCCGGAGTCACTTTTTGTACACGACTAGTAGAAAACTGAGACAAGAATTTTGTAGATAATTCCGTGAAATTGACAATTGATCTTGACGGCAGAGTCGTGAACCAAATCATCGCTGACTTCTTGAAAGTTGATGGTAACATTTTGCACTTTAATGCGTCTGATGCGCCTACAATGACCATTTTCGTGTTGAAATACACTAAATGGTCCTTTGGATCTGAATCACCATAATAAGAATCAAGCTTTAACGTCTTCAAATTGTCTGGGACAGCGGTGTTCGCTATTTCTTCTGTGAAAGGTTGAAAGTCCACCACCGTCTCAGCCATTCTTCGATCGCCCTCTCGTAAACCCTGAGTCTGATTGAGATCAGTAAGTTGATTTTGTAACTGTTGATTATGTTGACGAAGTTCATTGAGATCGTCCATGATCCGCTGAAGAGCATCGGGAGGAACATCATTTTGTTGAACATGATTCATCTCTCCGTTCGCCCCGGATCGAGTCACCATTGCGGTGAATATTGAAGCCTAGGAAAGTATCCTTCGGCCCCACGGTGGGCGCCAATGTTCCGGTATGGAACCACAGACTAAAGGCTAACCAGTTTAGAGAGCAAGCGAAAGTAACAAAGCGAGTAAAAATGCGTGAAATGATAGGTCCCCTGCCGCTTGGGCGGTCCTCTTTTATTTATAGCTTGGGTTTTGGCCCGGCTGGACCATGGGTTGCCCGGCCCATTTGTTACATGATAATGATAAGCCCAAAATAAAGTGATTCGGTCCGCCCATATCAGTCCAACTTGAATTTCAATCAATAAAAGAGACTATTGAAAAGAGAGTGTTAAACTGTTAAAGTGAGAATTGATAACACTTCTCAGCTCATGAAATAGTGAAAAGAAGATATTTCAGATTTTTAGAAAATTTGTTTCGCCAACCTCCTCCTGGCAAACTCCAAGGCTCAATTTGAAACACATCAAAATCTGAAATGATTTGAAAAGGAAGAGGTTGAGCAAAGACCCTCCCTCCTCTTCAGGTAGAAATCCACAAGAATCTCATCAGTAGGATTAAACTTATATCCGGGTAACAACCTAAAAGTCCCATCTTCATCAACATAAGTCATGAGGTCCTCCATCTCTAAGGATCCATGTCACACCAAGGAGGGACTGTTTAATTTGAACTCTTATGGTGAATAACAGTTGAAAATTCATGTGGTATGGACATCAATTTATAGTTGGAAATGCAGTGCCATCAATTTTGGTGTGAACGTGAGAGAGTTAAGATAAGAGAGAGAGAAAAAAAAAGATAATTGATAACACTAATATTTCTCATATGAGTTGGAAATGAGTCTCATTTGACTTATGGGAAGGAACTCATGGGCGAAGGCGACCGTTAGATAAAATAAATGACTGATATTTTTTTATCGGTTGCACGAAAATTTGCTAAATAGAGAAAATGAAATCTTTATTATTTTCTGAGAGAGCACTTTAGAAGTGAGGGCTTACGCAGTTACGCGCAGGAGCACTTTATTTTAATATTTAATATATGAATTTAATATATCATATATTATTAAGTATGGATCGATTTTTTTCCTTCAAAAGAAAGTACGGATTTTTTTCCTTTACATAAGATATGGATTTAATTGTAATTAATTGGATATTCAAGGCTGGATAATTCAATAAATAACTTAATATTTTTCATCAGAAGGAATAACCGGTAATAATTATCTTTAAAAGTATCACCACAATTATAATTTAACATATTGTAATTTGATTTTATACACAGAAAAAAAATAAGGGAAACATTGAATATTTTTATCTTTAGAAATCATATAGTATGATTTGATTAATCCCTAATTTAGTTTATCTAATAAAACTTATCCATGTTGTATTTTCCCATAAAAAAAGATTTGTATTTTTGTACTTTTACAATTTTTAATGAGATTTTTAATTTGGAAAGAAAATAATAGAGATAAAAAAATAATTTAGACTTTATAAATATTAAAAAATATGAGTTTGATGCAAAATGTAAGATTTATTTTATTTTAGGTTAGCTAATTTCTTTTGGTCTTGACCAAGGTATCCTTACAGCCGACAACCGTGAGACTAATCTTTCGTCCCACGGTCAGCGCACTAAGCTGTAGGGGGCAGGTTAGCTAATTTCAATGTTTGAAAATAGGATATAAAATAAGAGATACCACTTAATTTTAGTAGAAGTTGTTGGTGTTTTTTAGGCTTTTTTAAGTTAATGTTTTCTATTTTCTCATTTTACATACACATAAATAATATTTTTTTAATATCTTAATGATAGAATAATTAAGTGTTTATTTTTTTTTATTGAAATGAAGGAGTTTCATTTACCATACACAACATTTCTCTTCTGCAAGGTTGCACCCCAGAATTACATGCTATAGTAGGGTCAAACACGTCTTTTACATTTAAAAATAAATAATGTTGTATTTTCATTTTTGGTTTTGGCACAACCGTCCTCCCCTCAACTCTGCATGTCATCCGCCGTCGCCGCCACTAGATCTTCTTGTCTCTTCCCCTTCCTCCTTCCCCTAGAACCCAACATCACCACCATCGAAAACCCCCCACCCAACGACACCACCACCTGCCATAAACCTTTTTCTCTGGCTTTTTGTTATTTGACTTATTTTGATTTTCACCATAGATCATAGAGAAGAAGAAGTATAGACAACTTTTTCCTTTTAAGGGGTGTTTGTCCATTGGTTAGGTTTCAAGTATATGCTAAAATAAACTTTCAATTCCACTTTGATTTAGCTTTTTTTAGTAAAATTAGTTACAATTTTGGATTATCAAGTTAAAATTTGAAAAGTATATTGTATTTCTAAATTTCTTTTTATCTTTATATATGATTTTTCTTTGTGAGGCCACATGGGTGCTAAAAGTAACAAGACATCATGACAAAAAAATGGATGAGAAAAAGGAACATGGTTACTTCATCTTTATTTTTATTGAGTCCCATGCTAATGTGTTTGTTCACCTTTCCTTATTAGCGGTTTCCGATCGACACTATAGTTAAGTGGACCAAAAATTTTAAATCAACTTTTTGTGTTGGTTAATTAACCGATGTTAAAGAGGAGAAATTAGTGTCGTAAAAAATGTATGAGATTGGCCGAATAATTTATTCCGCTCATAAGAGATGAAAATCAAATTATTAATCACTTGGTTAAGGTACTAAGTGCGAAATCCGTTAACTCGTTTGGTTTAAACTACTAATTAAGTTTAAAAACAAAGATTGAATATTCCATAAGTTGTGCATTGAAATATTACCTTGAATGACAACTTTAAATAGGATATATACAAATAAAAATAAATAATGAAGGGTAGAAATTGATCTAGGAGGATAAACATTTATTGATTTTTGGCCCATTGGTAGCATTAATTCATGCTGAAAATGTAAACTGAGGGCAGTACTAGCAAAGCAACTCTTGGAGAATCAACCAACATCAAAGAGGAACTCGATAGGATGGATCCACCATTTTCAAGATGAACAAGTTACCTCTATTACCTCTTGATATTCTGTCAAGTTTTGAAGACATTATTTTAGCTTAACTTCTAGCATAAGCTCTTAAGCAAGTGTATGGGAGAGCTTATGAAAACAACTTCTTACCTACATTTTGAGTTTATTTTCATAACCAGCTCAAATTAGCTGATAAATTAGTGCTTATACATGCATATAACTTATTTTGAGCTTATTTAACCAAACTTCTCAAATTAGCTTATGAATAAGCACTTATCGCATAAGCGCGTAATTAAGTTGTTTATCCAAACACCATAAATAGACCAAACTAGCATCAAAAACCATTTTAATCATTTGAAGTCTTTATTAAGATCTATAATAGTGGCTATAACTGTAGTGTAGTGTATTACCTGGTTGTAGAATGGCCAAGTTTCTATATTTTGAGCTCTCAAGGTATCCCCATTAATCGCCTGATAGATCTTTCCATTTGGTCGCAAGAATTTTGGCCTCTAGCATAGTTTAACAGCAATTATTTATCATGTTACGAATTCAAATGAATTTGCAAACCCTTAGAAGTAACATAGACAAGTTTGCCGAATTGATTGAGATGTTGTATATAAAAGCTCCCATTTTCCATTGAGCAAATCAGACTTGAGAGGCTCCTTAACAGAGTTAAGAGCTTCAATTTTACTAGCAATCTAGATAAAACCCAGTTAAAATCATAAAGTAGGAAACCAATAAAAGACAGTGAAACAAATCCACTGAAATTATCAAGATGTTGTTGTTTTCACTTGAACCTGGTCCACTAGTTGCTGGTCCTCACGAGTAGCCTCGGCACCTCTGTCAAGGGGTGAAATTGTTTGATAGAGCTCCACCTTGAGACTCTGAACATCTCTGCCTCCAGTGAGAAAACCTTGGAAAAATGAAACCTTGTTCCTTCCTTTATCAGAATCAGATATGGAGGTGTTGAATTTTGGTCGTGAGGATGAGAAGAGAAGATTTGGTTTTGATGGATTTGAAGCAATTGTACATTTGAATGGCAGAGTAGCTATGAGAGTGGAGAGAGCCATTGATGGATGGGTTTATGCTTATGTACTTCAACCATTACACTTGGTTGGTGAAGTGAACATGTGTAGTTAGGAATAGAAATGTAGCCATAGATTTGGTATAAGCAACTTTTGTTAAGACTACATTTATTTTACAATAACAATAACAAGATCTTGTTTCCTCATAATTAGATTCTAACACCCAAAGCTATTTACATTAGTACATTCACATAATTGATTTTTTACTTTAATATCAATTTTATAAGATTTTTCAAACATGCATTGAACTAATTTAATTTAATGGTTTATATGATAAATGACTTGAAATTTCATGTGTAATACCCCTTTGACATTAAAATATTTCATGTACTTTATTAAACTTGGTATTTGTCTCTGTGTCCCATGATTGGATGAAACATACCACAAGGTTTTAAATTATGATTCACAACTGCAGTTGTGGCCGCAATGTAAAGAGATTTCAATTCCTGCAATGACGTCACACCACAAATGTACTTGCATCAACCTGCACTTCTCCATAACTGATCAACTGCACTTGGAAATTACAACTACGGTGAAACCGCAATTCAATTATGATATTTAAAAAAAAAAACGTAAAATAATACAAATAAGGATAAATTAATAATATCAAATAACTCTCATTTTTCTTTTGTCACTTTTCCATCTATGTACCATTCTTTATTTCTTATTTCAAATAATTTAGAAATCATCTCATTTTTCTTTTTATTTTCTCATATTTTTCCCTCTTAATTTTCCTTAGTATAATTTGTATTAAATTTCTGCTAAACAATTGTATGCAAAAATTATTATAGATAAAATCCACCTAATCAATTAATGTATAGCAATTGTTTTGTGCACTCCGCTAATGCTTATGAATATTAAACCGTGACTAGTAAACAAATGAAGAAGAAAATAATGTTACAATGCCTATGCAACCACAAATTTATATGTGTCTATTATGAGCCCAAGTTGCTAACTGGTTAGGAGAGGACAAGCACATATCAATAATCCAACCACCATGAAAGTTGCTACGTTATATCAAATCTTTGGTTGTTAGTTTTTTTTTTCTTTCTCATGGTGTTGCACCAAACAACGGTTTCTTGTGATCACTCTTCGCAAAAATCACACGCTTTAAGTTCTAACACCCCTTTCCCTACTTTTTAGTCTTATATTAATTGCAAATCAAGTATGAAAATGTCAATGTTCCAATAATTGATTTGATTTTAATACATTTAATAAGAGTTTTTTCTTTCTTCAATCGTGATTAAATCATTTTACACATATTTTTATCTATTTAATAATCCGTCTTTTATTTTTTTTTATCTCACTCACTCTTTATCCTCCTTTTAAAAATTTAGCGGTTTCTTCACTTAATCGCCCTTATAAGCCTTACACCCCTCCCTCAAACTCCTACACCCTCACTCTCATCTCTCTATTGTTGTCGGTCCGCACTAGCTTGCAGCCTCCACCCCCGCCCTCGATCAACTCCTCACACTCTGCCTGTGTCCCACCTCTCCCTCCCTCCCGAACCCTAACTCTTACAAACTCTCACGTATTGTCGACTAGATGAATACTAATTATAGTCATCCTATATGTTGGAGCTATTTTTATGAATTTGCATCAGCTAAAAAGCCAAGTAATTTGCGTCGATTTAAATTCGACTAAACCGATATTAAATTGTAGCACCGGTCACATAACTAACCCTGTAAATTAGCTTTGTGAGTCCCGAACTGATACTATATATGCAGTAAATAAATCAGCGTTCATGTTAACTTTTGTCTAGTTAGCCGAGGATAATCGATGGTATTCTTGTAGTGAATATCCTAATATGCTATGAACGTTGTGTGGTTATCTTTTTGCCTGTAATATAAATTATATAATTACAATATTCCATATCATCACGAGAGCTCGTTCAATTCGTTGGGTTTGTTTGTTTTTGGTTAAGCAATTCGTTGGGTTTGTTCTTATCTCTAATTTATTGGACACTCCTCGCATGAAAAGTAATGATTATTTTGTCAGTACGGTTTTTATTCATGTGATTTCTTAGTATTATATTATTTTTAGTGAGACATGTGGGGGACGATACGAATACGGAATACCCTGCCTTAGTATGTGTTTAGAAAACTCATCCAGGATCCACGTTTAACCCCGATCCACGTTTCCAGAAACAAGAAATAATTGTTTTTGGATTTCTGGATCCACGTTTGGCCTCTCCAAATTTGAAACCAAACACACAACCGTTTTGCTGACATGAAAAGGAATCATGATTTCGTCAGTAAAGATCTCGTTTCTATCACATCACGTCCAGGCCCTTTGCAAATCACCAAATTAAATTTAAAAACAAATATGTTTTATCATCAATAATATTAATCTGAAGGGAGGGATATTGTCCATGACCCTGTATCATACTGTTCTACTTAACTGCAATTCAGCTATTTGATCTTAATGAAACACATCTTTTGAAAATTTTAAATCAACTTACTTTATACCCTTGATGACCACAGACCACGTAGTCTTCTTTTTTAGCATCAATGAGATGCCACGTGCTAGACCAGTACAAAATGCCACCAGTGCAAGGATATATATTGATTATATACATATATATTAGGTAGCCGAAAAATCAAAGACTAACCTATAATTATGAAGATAAAAGAAGTGCAGCTATATAATTGTAATATAATTATAATTATTTTATTTGCATAATCATTTTATTCTATTTTTTAAAACTTTGGTATGAAAAGTGAATTTTGTTTTTAACAAAATAGGTTTGGGTTCATTTACTGTTTCCTTGTGTAAGGTTGCACAAACCTAATTTTACCTGCTAGTATAGGTTTTTAGCAGGTCACTTTTTTTTACACTTTTGGTCCATATCTACTGTAAATTCTAGTATGACCTCAAGCAATATTTCAGATAATTCAAAGTTGATCCTGAAGGTTTCTAATTTTTGTTATGACCCTGTCCACCCTCCCTTTTCTAAAACATCATCTGGACTCTTCATCCAAAAAATTATCCAAACCTTCATCCCATTGCCTCTCACCTCAATCTATTTACCTCACACACTCTCTCTCGCTCTCTCCAAAACCTTCTGCATATGCATTCATGGTGGAAGAAAAGCCCAATCTCCGGATCCCACACTCTCTCAAGAGTTCACTCAGATCCTCGGATCCTCCCTCTGCTTCTCGGGCTACTTCCTTCACCACCGCGTGAGGCTGAGGAACACTCGAAGCTCTTCGCTTCGCCAATTTCCTGCACCGCAAGGACCTGGATCATCCGCCACCATCTCCCTCGCACCACTAGCATTAATCGATCGAATCTGTTGTTCTGTGGGTTTGAGGTTTTGGTCCTTTGCCTTGCTCGCTGTCGTTGTCGTTCCTTTGCATGTATTTGAGCATGATGGGGATTTCTTTTTGGTGATTGTTGGGTTTGGTTTCTGATTTTGCTTCAAAAGTGAGACAGGTCTATGGCAGTTTCAACTTTCTTATGAAAAAGGGTTGGGTTGTGGTTTGAGTTTCTGCTATGGTTGGTTGTGGGAGGTGTGGATGGAGATTGAGAGGGATAGAATGGGAGGGTAGGGGGTTGGGGTTGTTGGGTATGTTGTTTGGGTTGGATTTATTTCTGGGTTTGGATGAAGATCAAGCAATTGGGAGGGCACTTCCTATTGCAATTGTTGTGGGAATTGCAGCGCTTGTTGGTTTGTATTTCGATCTAGGCTCAATGTACAGTTGCTGGTCCCTTTAACATATGTCTGAGACATGGAGTTTAATTTCTCACTTCCTTTTTTTTTCTTTTCATTTTGTTCTATCTGTTTCACAGTCATTATGGTCAACAATAAATGGTACCATTAATTTGAGAGAAAAGACGGCTTATTTTTAGGAATGTAATTAAAGCAGGAAGAATTTTCCTTTTTATTAATGGTGGTAGTACATTTCTATTATAAAAAAAAAGATGAATATCTGGTTGAAATATGTTTTTGGGATTTGAATGATTTTCTGGGGAAATTTCAGGGGAAGGGATGAATTTCTGGTTGAAATATGATTATGAGGTCATTATAGAAATTATAATAGATATGGGTTTAACTAGAATTTAAAGTAAATATGGGCCAAAAGTGTAAAATAAATGAATGACCTGCTGAACCTACAATAGTATGTAAAATTAGGATTGTGTAACCTTACACAAGAAAATCCTTGTGTACGGTAAATGAACCCGATACTAAAATAATTGTGGTGAAGAAGGGTATATATGTACTGCTCTTGCTTCATCCTTTAGCCAATTTCCTCGCAGAATAGAAATGATGATTTCTGACATATGGTTATTTCCATCCAAGGAACGAATCTGCAATGGTCACCACTGTCACTGTCATGTAATTCCACCCGATCCCTTTTGCAAATTGAAAATTGCGTTTTTTTTTCTTAGCGGGCCCACACCGTAACCGTCTCTAACTTTATATAACCACACCATTTTCTTGCTCTTGAATCATCAATTCCTCACACACTCCCACGCTCCAACTGAAAATGGAGAAAACACCACCTCATGCCTCCTCCTCCTCCACCACCACCACCACCACCACCACCACCGGTGGTATTGAGAAACCACCTCCACCACCGGTTCTTGCTACAGGATCCTCCTCCTCCACCACCGGTGGTGTACTACCACCACCTCAGGCCTCCTCCACCACCACCACCATCGGTGGTGTTGAGAAACCACCTCCACCACCTCCTGGGTCCGATTCTTCATCTCAAGCAGTAGACAAAGCGAAAGGGAAAGGGACGAAAGCGAAGAAAGCGAAAGATATTCCAGAGGAGTACAAAGCTGATGTTGCTGGTAAATTTCGCAACTAATTTTCTTTGCCATGTTTTCTTTCCCTGTTTTTCACCACCTTCTCTTCCCCTGTTTTTGAGCCATCATGAATGGGAACTATCAGTGGCGGAGCCAGAACTTTTGTAGAGACTGGGCAAGGTTAAGCATAAGTTCAAAAGCTTTTGCAGAATCTTCTCAAAAGCTTCCCTGCTAGGAGATTGTGCAGAATCTTCTCATGAAGTGCTTTGCACATTGTTCTCTTGCTATATTTCAACATATTATAGACAGAAAATGCTTTTGTATAAGCATTTACCTGACCAAGGTGGTCTATTAAAGAGGAACAGAGTTCCTACAAAAAGAGGAAGGTATTAGAAACTATTATTTGGTCACTGAATTGAAAACAGATGGAAAACAATTACAGTGGCTTCATTAAATGAACCAAACTCAGTTCCTTGTCAATTAGATAAGTAAAACTTTAACATTCAGAATCATTTTAAAAAAAACAGTAGAATACTTCTTTTCGGGAACATCAAAATGAAAGAACATGGACCAACAAAAGTTTTCAGTGCCATTACAAATTTGATTATCCTAATAAAACAAAATAAACAACAGAAATTAAAATGTTTCTCTTGCTATATTTCAACATATTATAGACAGAAAATGCTTTTGTATAAGCATTTACCTGACCAAGGTGGTCTATTAAAGAGGAACAGAGTTCCTACAAAAAGAGGAAGGTATTAGAAACTATTATTTGGTCACTGAATTGAAAACAGATGGAAAACAATTACAGTGACTTCATTAAATGAACCAAACTCAGTTCCTTGTCAATTAGATAAGTAAAACTTTAGCATTCAGAATCATTTTAAAAAAAACAGTAGAATACTTCTTTTCGGGAACATCAAAATGAAAGAACATGGACCAACAAAAGTTTTCAGTGCCATTACAGATTTGATTATCCTAATAAAACAAAATAAACAACAGAAATTAAAATGTTTCTCTTGCTATATTTCAACATATTATAGACAGAAAATGCTTTTGTATAAGCATTTACCTGACCAAGGTGGTCTATTAAAGAGGAACAGAGTTCCTACAAAAAGAGGAAGGTATTGGAAACTATTATTTGGTCACTGAATTGAAAATAGATGGAATACAATTACAATGGCTTCATTAAATGAACCAAACTCAGTTCCTTGTCAATTAGGTAAGTAAAACTTTAACATTCAGAATCATTTAAAAAAAAACAGTAGAATACTTCTTTTTGGGAACTTCAAAATGAAAGAACATGGACCAACAAAAGTTTTCAGTGTCATTACAGATTTGATTACCCTAATAAAACAAAATAAACAACAAATTAAAATGTTTCTCTTGCTATATTTCAACATATTATAGACAGAAAATGTTTTTGTATAAGCATTTACCTGACCAAGGTGGTCTATTAAAGAGGAACAGAGTTCCTACAAAAAGAGGAAGGTATTAGAAACTATTATTTGGTCACTAAATTGAAAACAGATGGAAAACAATTACAGTGGCTTCATTAAATGAACCAAACTCAGTTCCTTGTCAATTAGATAAGTAAAACTTTAACATTCATAATCATTTTTAAAAAAACAGTAGAATACTTCTTTTCGGGAACATCAAAATGAAAGAACATGGACCAACAAAAGTTTTCAGTGCCATTACAGATTTGATTATCCTAATAAAACAAAATAATTAACAGAAATTAAAATGTTATCCTAATCTTGATCACGAACCACCTCCTCATTGCCAGCCAACCCCCTCTGCCTCTACATCTTCAGTCCCAGCTAACCCCCCTCGGCCTCTCCATCTTCAGTCCCAGCCAACCCCCGCTGCCACGACCACTTTCTTCAATTTTCGTACTTAATTTGAACCTTTCTTTGTACAAACGCAGTTCTTGAGGAAGATATGCAGAATTTAAGCGATTGAGTGAATATATGAATGATTATATTATAACTGTGTGTGTTTGAGTCTTGATGTGTCAAGTTAGTTATTAAGGGGAAACAAGCACTTAAATGGTTAGTTATTTACAAATTTGAATTATTATATTGCTTTTATAGAATAATTAGCTTCTACCGTAGAAAGGTTGAAGCTGTTCTAAGATCTGCTCAGAGTCTAGTCAAATCATGTTGGCAACATGACTTGAAGGCTTGAGATCTCAAGATAGCAATGAGAATAGATCTTGTTGAGCCTCAAGAGATTCTGTGCAGTGTTATACTTCCTACCATGAAGAAACTTAGCAGGGCATCCGCATAAATGTTCTCTCTTTAGATCAACTACCTAGGAAGCATAGATTTACTTAAATAGCTGGGAATAGGTAGTATAAGAGTTCAGGTCATTGGAAAGCTATCTTGTAAAAAGGTTCCATTTTTCACACTCATTTGTTTTTTCCTTACTGTGTTGCTGTAAAACAAGGCACAAATAAAAACTCCTGTATATAAAGGAAAATGTTAAGTTGGTCTGAACGTTAGTGCCAGTGTTGTTTTTGCAAGTTGAAGTGATGTTGTGTTGCTTTTTCTATTTCTTCCTCCTCAGTCAAGTCTCTGTCTACCTCCTGATTTTACATCTTGTATGATTTAATGTCTTATGTTATCATATGTTGGATTCCCGTAGATAATTTACCATTTCGGTATGTTTAAAACAGGACAATGAGTGAGAGCGCCGAGCCCTTCTAAGGGATATGCAAGTCCAAGATCTAGTTTTTTTTTCTTCCTTGAATTTGATTTTCAGATCATGCATTTACTTTTTTCAGTTTATGTGTAATTTTTGCTCTTTTCAGTAAAAGTTAGTTATTAGAATACATCATCAGGGACCGGTGTAATATAGCAACCACAGTGGAAGTGTGTTCATGTTGATTTTAGTCAGTTAGATTGATTGATGGTTAAAGGAAATTATAATTAGCTAATTTTGGAGGGATAGCCAGCTTTGTCACCATGTATATAAGCTATTCCTTCATTGATTAATCAGAATTCACTCTTCACTTCATGGATAACTAGATACTTATCAGATCATTTTGCTTTAAGTGGTATGTCTATAAAAAGATATTTGTGTTTTGTGGAATGATTTGAAAGAAAGGTTATGAAAAGGGGAGTCACTTTAGAATTTTTATTATTTTGTAGGAGTCCCAGTCAAGCAGGCTAGTGGACAGGAGCATATCCTCTTATTAAACTTGTTGAAGATCTTATGGGAAGAACTTCAATATTAGGCCTATACATTCTTCTACTTATACAAGTCCGTGAAATGGCACGCAATACAAGGACTCAAAATACCTCACTGGCTTCTTGAATTCAATTATGTAGTATAGATCCCCCAAAATTCACTGATGAAGCCACTCTAAAACCAACATCTTCTTATTGATACTCTATCAAGAATGTCAAATTACTGATAGCACACTATTTAAACTTGCAATCACATGTGACATGTTGAAGCATGAAAGCACAACGACGACGAAGAGTGTGACGGCGATAGAGAGCGCAACTACGATAAATGCATACGGAAGGAGAGCGTGACGTAGAAGATTTAACAACCTTCAAGTTTGCTAACCTCCGCCTTCAAATTGTGCGGTTGAGAGAGGTTTGCGAGGAATTAAATAACTAAAACTAAATCCGTCACTATAGTTTGCGAGGAGTCACAACAGATGTCCCACTTGTTCACATTTGGAACCAATAACAATAGAGCGAAGTGTCACAAAATATGACGTGGCCATCGTTCTTCCCTTCTCAATTTTATTTTATTTTAATATTTTCCCAAAAGTCCAGACCAAAACTGTAACACACAGAGGCGGAGCAGAAGCAACTTAACCTCAACAACGTGATTGTTCGACACATCCACCACCACCGCATCACATCTCACTCTCACTCATGGTTCCAAAACCAAACCCTAACTTCGCATAGCTTAGCTTAGCTTCAATACATTCAACACAATGCGAATTAGATCTGAATATAGTGTTCTGCTCCTGCTTCTTCTTCTTCTGGGGATTATTGCTTCTTCAACCTCCGCTCCAAGCCCCAAAAATGTCCAAACCTCCCTTCGTGCTAAATGGTCCGCCACTCCTCTTCTCTTAGAAGCCGGGTGCGTCGTTAATTCTTTATCTCTCTCTCTCTCTCTCTCTCTCTCTTTGATTTTCTCATTCCTTCAATCCAAATTCATTTTCGATTTGTGAAACAGGGAATTACTATCTAAACACCAGCAGCACCTTCTCTGGGACTTCATTGAAAACTGGCTTCATGATGCTTCTCACCACGACGATGCTCAATCTCACTCTGCTAAGGACTGTGTCAACAACATTCTACACCACGCTCGCCCTCTTCTCAGAGACCCTTTGGCATCTTTGTTTGAGTTCTCTCTCATTCTCAGATCAGCTTCCCCTGCACTCGTCCTTTACCGCCAGTTGGCCCTTGACTCTCTCTCGTCTTTTCCCGATGATGAGATCGTTGAAGCCAAAAACAGCTCTGGGTTGCGTGTTGGTGTTACCCTCAATAGCCCTCGAGGTAAATGTTGCTGGCTGGATACTGGGGACCACTTGTTTTTCCATGTTTCTGAACTGCTTCAGTGGCTTCAAGCCCCTGATCAACTGTGAGTGTTACTGTCTTTTTGTTAATGCCTTTTCTTTCTCCTTTCATGTTCCCTTTTGTTTTATTTCATACTCAAAAGTTTTAACTTTTTTATTTGTCATCAGGGTGGGTGATACGTTTCAGAGACCTCAAGTATTTGAGTTTGATCATGTTCATTTTGATTCGACCACTGGGAGTCCGGTTGCTGTCCTTTATGGTGCTCTCGGCACAACTTGCTTTAAGGAGTTTCATGTTGCTCTTGTTGGAGCTGCCAAACAGGTCTTTTGATTTGATAATCTATCCCTTGTAGGCTTAAGAAAATTTTAATGTCAGTCTATCAAGCATCACACTGTACACACCTCACCTCCTAAGCTGAGATATTTTTCTAGTTGTATGCAATAGTTTTTAACTTTTTTGTGGACATGGTTATAGGTATTAGTCATGAAATTGTAAAGATTGGCCAGATGTTAACTATTGGGATTTGTAAAAAACTAGAAAAATTTCAAAAGGAACTGTTATTAAAAATGTTTAAAATGAAGGAAAACTAGGCAATCATACTACTGTATATCATTTATTTATTTATTGTCTTTTTTTAATAACAATAATTTATCAACATGGAGAGCAGATGATTATAATTACTACTTATCTTAATAACTACTCTAAGTGTTTATGGTTCCTTTGCTGTTTTTTTATTAAGAGATCCTTTTTTTGAGTCATTCCACAAATAGTCTTGTAATGGTTATATGCCTGTTTCCCTTACCAATAATATTAATATGTTGTCCAAATGTGTTTAGGGAAAAGTCAAGTATGTATTAAGACCGGTATTGCCAGCTGGATGTGAAACACATTTCGGCCATTGTGGTTCTGTTGGTGCAAGCGAGTCAGTAAACTTGGGTGGTTATGGTGTGGAACTTGCTTTAAAGAATATGGAATATAAGGCCATGGATGACAGTACAATTAAAAAAGGTTGGAATGATTGACATGCTTTAGAATGCAAACTTCCCCATAAGGTTTTATAGTTTTGAATGTTGAAGAAATTTTGTTTTAGTCTCCTTTTCATTGTTTAACTTTGGTCATAATTTTGGAAGTGTCATATTATTAGAGAAACTGTACTGTATTCTTTCTTTCTTTGGGTTTATGTGAATTATCTCAACATTTGCATTGCTGTTTCATGAAAGTTCTCTTTCTCTGCGATTCATTCTGCCTTTATTTGTAATTTTGGTTCATTTGTATTGTAGGATAATATATGCTCTAATTCTTACTGTCTACTCCGCAGTTCTGGCTTTTGTTTTAAGTTTGAAAGTTACTGATTTTGGATACAGATAATTGAAAAGAAATTTACCTTATTTTAGTTAATTTTGGATTCACACATTCAGTGCTCTTTTTGATACAAAATTCATCCAAATAAAATGGTCAAAGAAATATTTTTTACCCGCTTTCTTATTAAGTGGGCATAATGTTAGCTTGGTGTTATTCCCGTATAAATACAGTTTTGGATTGCAGGTGTGACTTTGGAGGATCCCCGCACTGAAGATCTTAGCCAAGAAGTTAGAGGATTCATATTCTCTAAAATTCTGGTTTGTCAATCTCACCTACATTTGTTTGTTATCAATTATCATACACATCAGAAAGAAAACTGATATTCGTAGGCATTTTGAATCCATTCTATGTTTCAAACTAAATTAGAATGGGGTGTCTGCAGGTACCAGATTTCTGTTATGTAATATCTACTATTGTTCCCCCGCTCTTTATTCTAATTGATATGCTTTAGTGCTAATAGAGTATATGGATGTAATACTAATGTAATAGCTAGCTGGGTAGTTTAAGTAGTTGCATGACAGCTGCAAGCTGTCATTACAGTTAAGAGGTTGTAATCCCCCACAACTACTTGTTGGGTTTAGACGTTCAGTTAACCCACAGATGACCTATGTATTAGATGCTAGTATTAGGTGCTATACAGTACACTGAAGCTTTGTTTTTCAAGAAGAAATGAAGAATTTTTGGGTAAAAACATTAGAGGAAAACCTCTAGTACATTATATGCTTTCGAAGACCCAAATAAAATGAGAAAGGAAGAAATAAAGAAATAATAACATGCATTGAAACATAACCAGAACATACAGGAAAACATGACAACTACATTGAATGGAGATTGGAGAATAAATTGGATAAGGGCTTTATGCTAGTTCATTTTCACTATGAAACTATGATCCCAGCAATTCACCTAAAATTTGAGAGAATAGACTATATATCTAGAATTGATAGTTCACATATACATTCTATGAACCTAATAGGCTCTTACCATCAGTGTTATCAAAGAGCGGCTATAGCGGCACAGCGTAGGGATTTTTGGCTAATCGCGACGCCGCTATTGCCCGCTATTCCCCGCTAAATAGCGGCTGAAATAGCGGATTTTTGGCTCACCGCGATGGTCCGCGGTCGCGATTTGACAACACTGGGTACCATTCATTTCATGTCATGGCTGCTGCTTTGAATTCAAGATATCTCAATTGCAGCTTCCTCTCTAAGATCTGTTAGCTTGATGTTGCATATTTGGTGATAATGTTTCAAATGTATCCACCTTTTTGACATCAAGGGATTGACATGCATATCTAAAAATTTGTTTTAATATTTGTTAGATTTATACCTAGGAAATTATCGAGGTACAGATGAGTTTACTTGTCGGAGTTTACTTGCAGGAACGTAAACCTGAGCTAACATCCGAGATCATGGCTTTCAGGGATTATCTGTTGTCATCAACCATATCAGATACACTTGATGTTTGGGAACTAAAGGGTATTGCAACCCCTTTCCCCCCTGATAATTGAACTTGATTGTTTGTTTATATCCATTTTTTGTTGGGTTTATAGAACTGTGATTTAATATTTTTCTTTTTATGATAACAGATCTTGGACATCAAACTGTGCAGAGAATAGTCCGTGCCTCTGATCCTCTGCAATCAATGCAGGATATTAATCAAAATTTTCCTAGCATAGTGTCTTCTTTGTCTCGCATGAAGGTAAGTAATCTTTGTTACTTTTTGTTTGATGATCAGATATGACATTTCTCCAAAATAATTGTTAGTATTCTTATGGAACTGCTATGCACGACAGTTAGATGATTCTGTTCGAGATGAAATAATGGCAAACCAGCGGATGATCCCACCTGGCAAGTCTTTAATGGCTCTCAATGGTGCTTTAGTCAATGTTGAAGATATTGACCTTTATCTGTAATATTTTTTCTCCTGTTGATTTTGTTTACATTATAATGCAGAAATATTTTCTGTTCTTCATATTTCATGTATGCACTCATATTGTAGCCTGAGGTGGTTTTTGCTCTAGCATCTCCAGCATATGAAATCATTGCTATTGCACTTAATACTTATTTATTATGAATGATAAAGGTTGGACGAATTTAGATCAAGGTCTATTTATATACTTCAGTTTGTGTTTATTTAGGTTGAGCTTATTTATGGTAGCTTAGTTATCTGATTGAATTTCTCATTTAAGATAACTTGGCTATCAAGGTCAAAGGCATTTCTTATCTACAGTTATATTACCCAAAATATATGTTATTTGATTATATCTGGTCTTAATAATCCTTCAACCAATATTGTGGCTTTTCTGATACAAGCCTATATGATGGTACTGTGTTTTTTATACTAACACTGCTATTGTCCCTAGTCTTGCCTTACCAATTTGACTGCAATCACGAGCAATGAAATTTTAAAAGTTAAATCTTTTCCAACTCTCTAAAATGTCATCATAGCATATGGAGTTCATAATAGTTAATCATGTTAAGCTTGATATTCATCATGAAACTAACTACCCAAAAGTTGTAGCTATTAGGTGAAGATACATAAGTGGTTTTATATTGACATCTCTAACATGTCCCTCACGAAAGGGTCGAAGGCTTTGAAACATGGACATTATACGGGCTGATCTACCTCAGTACCTTGTATTGAAATTCAACTTTTTATTCGAAAAATGTAAGTGGAAAAGAGTGAACTCTAGATCATTTGGTCATGGAGACTTTAATAGCATATCATGAACCGACTACCCTAAAACTTAAGTTGTAGGTTGAAGACTCATGAATGGTTTTATTTTATAATGACATATTTAGCAAAATTAATTTTACATTACTTTCTTGATGACTTGTAATTGTTGATCATATAATTTTGGTTTTCTGTAGTTTGTGTGGAACTCATATGGATGTCTTAAGCTTCAAGTTAAATGAAAATTCTCAAACTTCTGATATTATATATCTTTCTTATCTTTTGTTAGGTTGATTGACATGGTTCATCAGGACCTGTTGTTGGCTGATCAGTTCTCAAAATTGAAGGTGAGTTCCAACTGATCATTTAATACCAGACTAATTTCTAGTTAACTTGTCATGCACTAATAAGATAGTTATCTGAGGCATTTTAATACATGAGAATCTACATGGTTATAAATAGTGCTAAAACTGGAAGTATATGATGTCTTCATATGTAATCAGTGATAGTTGCTTAAGAAAAGTTGGGAACAGAAAGGTGGGTGATGAGAGTTAATGCTTAATGGTATTGCTTTAGTGGATAAAGTTATCTGTTGGCACAGTTAACTCTTAACATTATTACATCTTGACATCTTTCCATTTTTCTTTTTAACATACTTCGCAAATCTGTTGTGAGAATTTGACATAGCCATTTTGCACTTGATTGATGCTTTGCTATATATCTAGACTGTAATATTGATGTTCCGAGTAATTCCAGATTCCTCATAGCACTGTGCGAAAACTGCTGTCAACTTTACCTCCATCAGAGTCCGATATGTTTCGTGTTGATTTTCGTTCTAATCATGTTCATTATCTCAATAACTTGGAAGAGGATGACAAATACAAACGGTGGAGAAGCAATCTAAATGAGGTTAACTGCTACTTATTTTTGAACTGGACCATGATATTGTTTTCAAACTATCCGTGTTGTGAATATTCATCTGAGCATAATCTATCTTTTATTTTGTTTAGATCTTGATGCCAGTCTTCCCTGGGCAGCTACGTCAAATCCGTAAAAATCTTTTCCATGCTGTTTTTGTTCTTGACCCAGCAACCACTTGTGGTCTTGAGGCAAGTTTATCCCCTCAAAAATAACATTTTCACATTTTTATTTGTATGCATTTTAAAGTGAAATCCCTCATAGCATTGCTTTTTGTTTGAAAACCTTGCAGTCCATTGATATGATCATATCATTGTATGAGAATAATGTTCCTGTGAGGTTTGGGATTGTACTGTATTCTTCAAAGTACATCATGCAGTTAGAGGACCATTCTGCCAAAGATGATGGAGACAAATTTGAGGAGGACATATCTAATATGGTAATCTTTGTCTTTTGTGGTTCAAGGATTTATGCAAACATTTTTTAGAAAATTTTACTGGCAAGTTTATAATACATTGTTTTTGTCATTTTGCTTTTTCAGATTATACGTCTCTTCAGCTATATCAAGGGGAACCATGGTATTCAGATGGCATTTGAGTTTTTGAGCAATGTATGAAGTTGTCATAAATATTAGTTATCTTCTGTTCATTGTTTCTACAACCTTGTTGACCACTGCTTTTATTTAGTTTAGATTAAATGAATATACACAAGATTAACATGACTGAAATTCAGAAGACTACATATTGTTAGAAAATTGACAGATTTCAAATTTTTGTCTTCTTGCCTGTTACTGCACTATTTTTAAAGATAATAACTAATAAAATCTAGGACTTACTACGAAAGAAGTCATGAACCTAGTTTGCAGGATAATTCAGAATCATAAGTTGTTTCACCCACCGTTAACAATGTAAACAAGTAAAGCCTCATTTTCCTTCATAAACAACACGCTATTTTGTGTGCAAGTTCCAGTTTAACAAGATTTTTGTTATATGGATATAAAGGACATGACTGTGTCATAAATAGGCTTTTGGTCGAAGCTTGTTGACATTGTTCAAGTCATCTAAAATTAGTCTAGTTTGACAGTTTGCAATTCAACTGATATTAGAGTAATGTATAATATAAGTCAGCATGCTATGCAAAGTGTGCATAGTGCGTCATACTTGTAGTTAGCATAGTGCATCATAGTGCATCATAGTGCTGTTGAGTTGCCCAGCTGTCACTTAACTGAATCAGTTAAGTACAGCTGTTGATGTAACTAACCCTATGTGATTTAGCTGTACTCTGGAAGCGCTATATATTGAGCTCAGCCTTGTAACTTCAATGATCACAGTATATAGGCTGCAAATCTGTTTATCTCTCCTTGCTTTCTCTCTCTCTGCTCTATCTCTAAACTTATCTCTAGGAATTGACAAAACATCATTATACATGTTTTGTAGGTTAACAAATTTCGCATTGAATCAGATGATCATGCAGACGATTCTCATCTTGAACTGCACCATGTTGAATCCGCATTTGTAGAAACAATATTGTGAGTATTGCTAGACGTTTGTGTTGACCATTTTGCTGCAGACATTTCTCTAATGTGGCGCTTCTCTTCTTTTTCAGTAACATTCTGTGTTTTTATTTTCCTATTATTTAAAGACATGGATTGGATATTCTCACTATTTTCTGTAGACCTAAGGTAAAATCCCCACCTCAAGAGATATTGTTAAAGCTGGAGAAGGAGCCAGAGTTGAAGGAATTGTCTCAAGAAAGCTCCAAGCTTGTATTTAAGCTTGGTTTATCTAAGATTCAATGTCCTCTGTTGATGAATGGGCTTGTTATTGATCCGACTGAGGTAATGAGTAATGACTTTTTGAATGTTTTCCTCTGCCTCATCTTACTTCCAGAATAACTTATTTTTCTTCTGAAATTCTGCTCTTTTTATTTCTTTTGGTATTGGGGTTGGAGCTGTACTTAAATTTGCAACATTTTATATGGCCTAAGAACTGTCTTCATTGCTCAATCTTGAACTTTTGCGTCTTAGGTAGCACTAACCAAATGTATTTTTCTTAAATAAGCTTCTTAATTGGCAGCGGTTGACCACTTTCAGATTACTAGATGATGTGCACCTTGCACAGTGGAGGATCAGAATCCATTTTAGTTGTGTGCTTGATGTCTTCTTTAACTAGGGTCCACTTTGCACGGTTTAGTTTAAAGTATTCAATTTCTGTTATTAGAGTAATTTGTGTCATCATGATAGTGTGTTGATAGAATAAGATTCTCTGCCACTAATATATTTGCAATTGATTTTACCAGGAGGCTCTACTAAATGCCTTGAATGAAGAGACTCAGAGAATACAAGAGCAAGTTTATTATGGACAAATAAAACCGCACACTGATGTATTGGCCAAGTTCCTATCAGAAGCTGGTATTCAACGCTATAATCCTCGGGTATAACGTGTAAAACTTTTAAGATCAGGGAAATTTGTATAATGACGTGAGACTAATCAATTTCTTATACAGATTATTTCTGATAACAAACCAAGATTCATATCTCTTTCAACGTTTATTTTTGGAGAGGCATCTATACTGAATGATATTGACTACTTGCATTCTCCTGAGAGTAAGTTGTTGTTGTTGTCATACTAGAATATAAAGGTTCACTCTTACACTCTGGATTTTGTCCACGTGGATTAATAGTTTTTGTCTGGCCCAGCAATGGATGATTTGAAGCCTGTGACACATCTTCTTGGCGTTGATATCACTTCAGCAAGTGGGATGAAATTACTTCGCCAAGGCTTAAATTATCTGGTCAGTGCTTCATTGCATGAAAGTTCTTCTTCCTTTTTAGTTTTTTAGTGTGACGCCTATCATGAGTTGGACCTACTTACATTATGTTACAGATGGAAGGGTCCACAGATGCTCGTGTAGGTCTTCTGTTTAGTGCCAATCAAAGTTCAGATTCGTTTACCCTCCTTTTCGTGAAGGCTTTTGATATCACTACATCCACATATAGGTTTGTTTGTTAATTGTTGGAGTAATTGACTTTCAATAGATTGATTGCTATATTAGTCTATAGTTTACTCATTCCTTTTTGTAGTTAATTTGCAGTTTTATATCAATTGTATGAATGCATGATTTTATGCAGCCATAAGAAGAACGTATTAGACTTCTTGGATCAGTTATGCTCCCTTTATCAGAAGAAATTCATCACTACGTCAGCTTTGGAAGTCGATACCACCCAAGCATTTATTGACAAGGTCTGTGAGCTTGCTGAGGCTAATGGGTTCCCATCCGAGGACTATAGATCTGCCCTCTCAGAATTTTCTGCTGATGAAGTGAGAAGTCAATTGATGAAGGTACTTCTGGTTGCTTTGCCATTAAATAATAACATTTTGGTGCATGCCCGATCCCTCAATGCTCTCCTTTACCTCATGTTTTCATTTGATTCTCCTACCATATTGAAATGATGCTCTGCTTTTCTTACGCTCCTTCTCTCTTTCTTCCCTTATTTGTTTTGTGAAGGTTTACACAGTTCTGGGCTCAATCTCAGAGCGAAGAGCCTTCACTCTCATTTATTTTTTTATTTAGTGACCATGGGAGTTTGTATTAATGAGCCTTCTTGTTATCAGGTGGGAAAGTTTTTGTACAGGGTACTTGGATCTGAATCTGGTGTTAATGCTGTCTTCACGAATGGAAGGGTAAGACTTTCTTAATCTCTTGGGTTTTTTCATGGTGTAATTGGTCTTCGTTTCTTAGTGTGTCAATTCCAACTTGATCAGTTTTTCATCGATGTTAGAATCTTAGTCATTCCTCCTGTGTTAACCCTTAGCTTTTATGTTTTATAGGTAACTTATCCTATTCATGAAAGCACATTTTTGAGTGCTGATCTGCATCTTCTTGAATCAATAGAGCTTAAGAAGAGGATAAAGCATATTATGGAAATTATTGAAGAAGTTAAATGGCAGGATGTTGACCCTGACATGCTGACAAGGTTTCTGAATCTTTGCTCTTTCGGTTTTGTCCTGTGGTTATTGCTTAAATTGATGTTTTGGTACATCTGTCTTATCATCTTCCCATGAGACATTAATTTTAAATATCACTTGGTATTAATATTTCCAAGTATATGTGATGAAACCATTTATTTCTCTATGCAAACTGAATTGAATCACAGGAAGGTTATCAATATCAGCATTCTGGGGACCTCATGAGTTATTGTCTTCTGCCCAATATACTAGATAATGAGTTAGACACAAACATAATGTGACTCCTAGTGTTAAGAGTGAAATGATAGTTTAGAAGGAGTGAACGTTTAACAACACTTCGATCAACTGTTTCTAGTCTGTTTGTGTACTTTGCGTCCCTAGTTGGATGTTATGCTTGAAGTTAAAACTTGCCCATTATTAGAGTACATCACATACCGTGTATTAAGTAGCTGCTGACTGTGTATACAGTCAATCTTAGAGTTAGTTATGCTAGCTGTCAAAGTTAGTTTTGCTTAGCTGTCATGCTGAGTTGTCATAACTGCATTTGTTAGAGTTTGTTAAGATTGGTTAGCTTGATTGACAAGCTAGAGTGTTCACTATATAAACTGTATTCACTCTTGTATTCAGTAACTTTGAAAATCAATGAGAATGAGATTCATAGAATAGAGTTTTCAACATGGTATCAAGAGCTCAGTACGATCCCTGAGATTTTTCTCTCATTTTTTTCTCTTCTTCTTCTTCATCACCATGGCTGATGAAGAACCTGCTCAGGAAACTGAGATTCCTGCAACTCCAGTTCCAATTTCTGTTGCTGCGAGTGCTTCTTCTCTGACTCACAAGCTTACTCTGAAGCTTGATGACACTAACTTCCTTTCATGGAAGCAACACGTTGAAGGCATTGCTCACACTCATCGATTGCAGCACTTCCTCAACAGTCCCGATATTCCACTCGCTTTCTCACCGAAGTTGATCGCATGAACGCAATTGAGAATCCTGCGTATCTTGCTTGGGAGCAGCAAGATTCTGCTCTATTCACATGGCTTCTCTCCTCGCTCTCGCCATCGGTGCTTCCTACGGTGGTCAGTTGCTCTCAGTCGTGGCAGATCTGGGAGGCGGTGCTCGATTTCTTCCAAGCGTACTCACTGGCGCAGAGCACGCAACTCAGATCTGATTTGCGATCCATAACCAAAGGATCGAAGAGCACGTCGGAATATCTCAAACGCATCAAATCGATCGTGAATGCGTTGATCACCATCGGTGATCCCGTCACCTATCGCGAGCACCTTGAAGCTGTAGGATCAAGCGCTTACCACTACGCCAAAACCAATTGGTGTTAGTGAGGGCGCAACGTTATTTCTTATAGCGTAGCAGACAGCGCCCCGTTTCGAATGCTACCTGCAGGCAGGATGCTGGCCCACCTGGACCCAACAATCCCCCCCAGCACCTGCCAGCCAAACTAGCTGCACAGCATGCCTTCCGTGGGATTCGAACACGGGACCTGGCTCTGATACCACTTGAGTATCATCGCAGTCGGCGTGCTTCCAGAATTCCTTGATCAGTTTATCATACACCGGTCCTCGAAGTCTGTTGAAGTAATTTCCCCAACCTTGAACTTGGACTTCAGGACGAAGATCATACCCATTTGTAGCAAGGTTGTCGAGGTCGAATCTCCATTCTGCCAGTACTTGAAGTTCCTCAGGAGCATAAACGCAATGAACGGCACAGCCCCGTTCTGCAATTGGAATAATCTGCTCTTGAGCTTGACCTTGATCTTGTGTCGGATTCTCATGGCCCCTTTGACCCGTTGCTAGACCAACTACCATGTGAGGGAACTGGGTTGCATCTGCAGTAGCTCTTCTGGTTTGACTCACCATTTTTGAAGCGGTTGAAGGTTTGAGGTAGAAGATGAAGGTTGAAAGATGAAGAGAGATCGAGAGAGAAAACGAGGATAAGCGGTTTTGAAATAGCAGAGAGAGAGAGAGTAAAAACCGGAAGTGAAAGAGATCGTGTGTGTATAGTGGGTTTTGACAAATAACCGTTGTTGATTCAAAAAGCAATTTAAGATCAACGGTTGAAAATTAAAGATAGATAGTAACAGTAAATACACAAATCACACACAGGAGAGAAGCACATCTACACGCAATCATAACAGACTGTCACACGGGCACAAGGAACTATGCATCAGAAATACTGACACACGTGTTGCTGTCTCAGCTTCAGAGTCAGTACCAGTGGGTACACACACTCTGATTGAGTTACCTTCTGGACTAGACATCTTCTGATCAAGAAGTATCATAGTCAGAGGTTCTGATCCATCTTCACTCTGGACAAAAGTCCATGTTCAGATTTTTCAGAATAAAATTAAATCTATCCTCTGCTAAGGGCTTTGTAAAGATATCTGCCCATTGATGGTCAGTATCAACAAACTTCAGAAGAAGTACGCCCTTCTGTACATAATCTCTAATAAAGTGATACTTTACCTCAATGTGCTTTGCCCTAGAATGCAAGATAGGATTCTTACTCAATGAGATTGCAGCAGTGTTATCACAATAGATTGAGATATTGCTTTCAAGGATCTGATAATCCTCCAGCTGATGTTTCATCCAGAGCATCTGAGTGCTGCATATTGCTGCTGAGATATATTCTGCCTCTGCAGTTGATAGTGCAATGGTTGATTGCCTCTTGCTTGCCCATGAGACTAGATTGCTTCCCAGAAATTGACAATTTCCAGAAGTACTTTTTCTCTCTGTTCTATCTCCAGCATAATCAGCATCACAGTAACCTGAAAGCTTATACTCTGATGTTTTCTTATACATCAAGCCAAGGTTAGTGGTGCCTTTCAGATACCTTAGGATCCTCTTAACAGCAGTTAAGTGGGTTTCCCTTGGATCTGATTGGAAACGAGCACATAAATGAACACTAAATAGTATGTCTGGCCTAGATGCAGTTAAGTATAGAAGTGAACCTATCATGCCACGATAGAGCTTCTGACATACTTTACCACTTTTATCTTCTTTCTCCAGAATGCATGTAGGATGCATTGGAGTCTTGGCCACTGTAGATTCCAGCATATTGAACTTCTTCAGAAGTTCTTTAGTGTACTTGCTCTGATGGATATATGTTCCTTCTGGTGTCTGATCAACTTGTATTCCCAGAAAGTACTTTAATTCTCCCATCATACTCATCTCAAATTCAGCCTGCATCATCTTAGAAAATTCTTTGCATAGAGATTGATTAGCAGAACCAAATATAATATCATCAACATAAATTTGCACAATTAAGATATCATCTTTATAAGTCTTGCAGAAAAGAGTTGTATCTACTTTACCCCTTACAAACTCATTCTCCAGAAGGAATGAGCTGAGTCTCTCATACCATGCTCTGGGAGCTTGCTTCAGACCGTAGAGTGATTTCTTCAATTTGAACACATGGTCCGGTTTCTTCTCATCTTCAAAACCTGGGGGTTGATGAACATAGACTTCCTCTGAAATATAACCATTTAGGAAGACACTCTTCACGTCCATCTGATGTAGAACTATGTTGTGATTTACTGAAAAAGAGATCAACAGTCTGATTGCCTTCAGTCTTGCTACTGGAGCAAATGTTTCAGTGTAGTCTATTCCTTCCTGCTGGCTGTAGCCTTGAGCAACTAGCCTTGCCTTGTTTCTGACTACATCTCCTTTCTCATTCAGCTTGTTTCTGAATACCCATTTTGTTCCAATTACATGGACACTCTCAGGCTTCTTCACTAAGCTCCAAACATCGTTCTTGGAGAATTGATTCAATTCTTCTTCCATGGCCAGAATCCAATGCATCCTACATGCATTCTGGAGAAAGAAGATAAAAGTGGTAAAGTATGTCAGAAGCTCTATCGTGGCATGATAGGTTCACTTCTATACTTAACTGCATCTAGGCCAGACATACTATTTAGTGTTCATTTATGTGCTCGTTTCCAATCAGATCCAAGGGAAACCCACTTAACTGCTGTTAAGAGGATCCTAAGGTATCTGAAAGGCACCACTAACCTTGGCTTGATGTATAAGAAAACATCAGAGTATAAGCTTTCAGGTTACTGTGATGCTGATTATGCTGGAGATAGAACAGAGAGAAAAAGTACTTCTGGAAATTGTCAATTTCTGGGAAGCAATCTAGTCTCATGGGCAAGCAAGAGGCAATCAACCATTGCACTATCAATTGCAGAGGCAGAATATATCTCAGCAGCAATATGCAGCACTCAGATGCTCTGGATGAAACATCAGCTGGAGGATTATCAGATCCTTGAAAGCAATATCCCAATCTATTGTGATAACACTGCTGCAATCTCATTGAGTAAGAATCCTATCTTGCATTCTAGGGCAAAGCACATTGAGGTAAAGTATCACTTTATTAGAGATTATGTACAGAAGGGCGTACTTCTTCTGAAGTTTGTTGATACTGACCATCAATGGGCAGATATCTTTACAAAGCCCTTAGCAGAGGATAGATTTAATTTTATTCTGAAAAATCTGAACATGGACTTTTGTCCAGAGTGAAGATGGATCAGAACCTCTGACTATGATACTTCTTGATCAGAAGATGTCTAGTCCAGAAGGTAACTCAATCAGAGTGTGTACCCACTGGTACTGACTCTGAAGCTGAGACAGCAACACGTGTGTCAGTATTTCTGATGCATAGTTCCTTGTGCCCGTGTGACAGTCTGTTATGATTGCGTGTAGATGTGCTTCTCTCCTGTGTGTGATTTGTGTATTTACTGTTACTATCTATCTTTAATTTTCAACCGTTGATCTTAAATTGCTTTTTGAATCAACAACGGTTATTTGTCAAAACCCACTATACACACACGATCTCTTTCACTTTCGGTTTTTACTCTCTCTCTCTGCTATTTCAAAACCGCTTATCCTCGTTTTCTCTCTCGATCTCTCTTCATCTTTCAACCTTCATCTTCTACCTCAAACCTTCAACCGCTTCAAAAATGGTGAGTCAAACCAGAAGAGCTACTGCAGATGCAACCCAGTTCCCTCACATGGTAGTTGGTCTAGCAACGGGTCAAAGGGGCCATGAGAATCCGACACAAGATCAAGGTCAAGCTCAAGAGCAGATTATTCCAATTGCAGAACGGGGCTGTGCCGTTCATTGCGTTTATGCTCCTGAGGAACTTCAAGTACTGGCAGAATGGAGATTCGACCTCGACAACCTTGCTACAAATGGGTATGATCTTCGTCCTGAAGTCCAAGTTCAAGGTTGGGGAAATTACTTCAACAGACTTCGAGGACCGGTGTATGATAAACTGATCAAGGAATTCTGGAAGCACGCCGACTGCGATGATACTCAAGTGGTATCAGAGCCAGGTCCCGTGTTCGAATCCCACGGAAGGCATGCTGTGCAGCTAGTTTGGCTGGCAGGTGCTGGGGGGGGATTGTTGGGTCCAGGTGGGCCAGCATCCTGCCTGCAGGTAGCATTCGAAACGGGGCGCTGTCTGCTACGCTATAAGAAATAACGTTGCGCCCTCACTAACACCAATTGGTTTTGACGTAGTGGTAAGCGCTTGATCCTACAAGTGGTATCAGAGCATCTTGCTTCTGGACAACAGAATTTCACTAATCAGCTTCTAGATCTTCAGAGTCTTCTACACCATCAGAATATCTGAGCCTTCAGTGTTTCTTGGTTATCAGACTTTCTGGATCTTCAGAACTTCTAGTGACTGAGTCCACATCAGAGTTTGTATAACTTCAGAACTTCTGAAGCTTTTCCACTGTTCATACTGAACATGGTGAATGCGAAAGCGTTGCTTGGGTTGCTCTTTATACACAGTGCTTCTGATTTGTGTGAGATTGAGTTGAGGTCAGAGCCTGTAAATAGCACACTCAGAAAAACACGTTAGAGTACCACAATTGTTCATATCAAAAAGGTTAACATGTAATCGTCAAAACATAGAGTTGTACTACTAGATCAAAACTTGATCTTACAGAAGCTGTCTTCGATGGACTTCCCGATGACTATAGTCCTCTCATGACGATCGTGTACAATCGTGAAGCTCCGACTCCTGTTTCGCAAGTTGAGGCGATGATTATCGCACATGAAGCGCGTTTGGATCGAGCTCGATCTCGTCAGTTGAATGCGAATCCTCCATCGGCGCTACTGACGCAGGCTTCGCCACCGCCAGCGACGCAACCTCCACCGTCGACGCCGTCGCCGGTGGCTTCTGAGGCAAATTATGCTTCCAGCTCCGTTGATTCTTCCTATGAGGAGCGCTCGTTTGATGAGCGCTGTGATGAACGCAGTGGTTTCTCTGATTCGCGTGGTCGTGGTGGTTACACTGGACGTGGTGGAGGCAACAACTCTCGCGGTGGCTACAATGGACGTGGCGGAGGCAGAGGCAACAATCGCAGTGTGCAATGTCAGATCTGCAAGAAGTATGGTCATGATGCCAGTATCTGCTATCATCGTGCTTCTTCCACTCCTTCTACTGGCATGTTTGGCATGAACTCAGGCTATGGAATGCAATTTCCTAATTTCCCTATGGTTTCTATGCCTCAGTTTGGTTTCTCTCCTTACTGTGGTTCTCCTCAGTTTGGAAATCCAACTCAGTTTGGACAACAGCAATACTCTGGACCTGGTTCTTCTTTTCCAGGATTTCCTTTTGGTCCTCAGCAGTTTGGTTTTCATCCTTTTGCTGGTACACCTTGGAATAATTCATCCTCTTCTCAGTTCACAAGTGGAGGGCACAGATCTGGGAATTACAATGCAAGACCACCTCAAGCTATGATCACTGGTCCATCACAAGCAGGAGGCTCTTCTGCTTCAGCAAATCTGAGCACTTGGTTCCCTGATTCTGGTGCCACTCACCATGTGACTAATGATGCATCAGTTGTCTCAGATAGTGTTTCTCTTGCTGGTAATGATCACATCTTCATGGGGAATGGACAAGGTTTGCCAATCCTCTCTATAGGATCTGCTTCCTTTCCCTCTCCCTATCATCCTAACACCACACTCACTCTCAAAAATCTGCTTTTAGTTCCTGATATAACCAAAAATCTGGTTAGTGTGAGTAAATTTGCAAGAGATAATAATGTTTACTTTGAGTTTCACTCCTCTTTTTGTGTTGTGAAATGTCAGGTCACCTCTAGGGTCCTTCTTAAAGGTCTTGTTGGTCCAGATGGCTTGTATGCCTTTGAAGGCATGCACACTCCTTCTCTTTCCAAGAGTTCTTCTGTTCAAGTTCCAAATTCCTTGCCTCCAGTTGCTGTTTCAGATTCAGTTTCTGCCTTGTCAGCTGTTTTACCTAGTTCTACTATACCTAGTTCTAGTAACAAGTCATCTACTATTGTAAGCCCAACCTCTTATGGTTTATGGCACTCTAGACTAGGTCATCCTCATCATGAGGCTTTACATTCTGCTTTAACTTCTTGTAATATTCCAGTACCTAATAAAACAAAGTTCACTGTTTGTTCAGCATGTTGTCTTTCAAAATCACATAGATTGCCTTCTCATTCTTCTAATACTGTCTATACTTTACCTTTGGAACTGGTTTTTGCTGACCTATGAGGGCCTGCTTCTATTGAGTCTTCTTGTGGTTTCTCTTACTTTCTCACTTGTGTGGATGCCTTCTCTCGTTTCACTTGGACTTTTCCAATGAGAAAGAAGTCTGATACATGTTCTGTTTTTCTCCAGTTTCAAGCTATGGTTGAATTGAAATTTAACTTGAAACTTAAGTCTGTACAAACTGATAATGGCACAGAGTTCAAACCACTCACACCCTATTTTACAAAATTAGGGATTGTTCATAGACTAACTTGTCCCTATACACACCATCAAAATGGTAGTGTAGACTGTAGAACGAAAGCATCGCCATATTGTTGAGACCGGTCTTTCCTTGCTAGCACATGCTCATTTGCCATATCAGTTTTGGGATCATGCCTTACTAGCAGCTGTTTTTCTTATTAATAGATTACCTACCTCAGTTTTAGGCAACATGAGTCCACATTTCAAGCTTTTTAACACACACCCTGACTACAACCTGCTTAAGGTTTTTGGTTGTGCTTGTTATCCACATTTAAGGCCTTATACACACTCTAAGCTGTCTCTCCGGTCTAAGCTATGTGTGTTCTTGGGATATTCTTCACAACATCAAGGTTACAAGTGTATAGACAATGAGGGTAAGATCTATGTCTCAAGAGATGTGGTCTTTGATGAGTTCAACTTCCCATACTCTCATATGTTTTCCTCTTCTGCGGCTGTTTGTTCTGACCAAGGTGTTTCTTCAGTTATTCCTATTGTTCCTACTACTGTGACTGCTGAGCAACCTGCTGCTACTGTTTCACACCCTCCTGCAGCTTCTGCCTCATCTTCAGAGGCTAGTCATCATAGTGACCTTTCAGTACAGCAGCAGCTTAGTCCCTCTTCTATGCCTGCCTCACCTTTTGGTTCAGCCAACCAAGTGGACAATCACTCAGAGTCTTCTGCTGGAGCTATTCCTCAGCCTATTGGGAATGTTCATCCCATGCAAACAAGGGCAAAGTCTGGCATTGTTATGCCAAGGTTGTTTCCTACTTTACTTCTCACACAGGCAGAACCTACAACCTCTACTCAAGCTCTTAAGGATCCTAAGTGGAAAGCTGCTATGCAGGCAGAATATGATGCTTTAATGGCTAATGATACCTGGACTTTGGTCCCTCTTCCTAAGGATAGGAAGCCTATTGGCTGTAAATGGGTATTCAGGATTAAAGAGAATCCAGATGGGACCATCAATAGATACAAGGCAAGGTTGGTAGCCAAGGGTTATCATCAAGTGAAAGGTTTTGACTACTCTGAAACTTTTTCTCCAGTAGTAAAGCCTATAACTATTCGCATTATCCTCACATTGGCCATCACTAAGAAGTGGCACATTCATCAGCTTGATGTGAATAATGCCTTTCTCAATGGGGCACTTCAAGAGGAAGTCTATATGACTCAACCCTCTGGTTTTCAATGTGCAGATAGGTCTCTTGTGTGCAAGCTGCACAAAGCCCTCTATGGCCTCAAACAAGCTCCAAGGGCTTGGTTTGAGAGGCTGCGAGCAGCCCTAGTAAAGTATGGTTTTGCTCCTAGCAAATGTGACCCTTCTTTGTTCACATTTTACACTAAAGGGTGCTGCATCTACATTCTTGTTTATGTAGATGACATTATCATCACTGGCAATTCACTGCCTCAGGTTCAGCAAGTGGTTCAGAACCTTGATTCAGAGTTCTCTTTGAAGCAATTGGGGCAGCTTGATTATTTCTTGGGAGTACAAGTTCATCACTTGAAGGATCAGTCTTTACTTTTAACTCAAACAAAGTACATTACTGATTTACTTGAGAGAGCTGAAATGGGGGATGCTAGAGGCATTTCTACTCCCATGATTGGAGGTGCCAAACTAAGCAAATATGGCTCAGACTATTTTGCAGATCCTACTCTATAAAGATCAATTGTTGGTGCACTGCAGTATGCTACTTTGACAAGACCAGAAATTAGTTTTGCTGTCAATAAAGTGTGCCAGTTTCTCAGTCAGCCCTTGGAAGATCATTGGAAGGCAGTGAAACGCATACTTAGGTATCTTAAAGACACTTTACATCATGGTCTTCATCTTAGACCTTGTTCCTTGCATACTTCTGTTCCCCTTGTTGCTTTTTGTGATGCTGACTGGGGATCAGATCCTGATGACAGAAGATCAACCTCAGGGACTTGTGTCTTTTTTGGTCCCAATCTAGTCTCCTGGAGCTCCAAGAAGCAGACCTTGGTGGCTAGGTCTAGCACAGAGGCTGAATACCGCAGCTTGGCCAATACCTCAGCAGAGTTACTTTGGGTTCAATCCTTGTTACAGGAACTTCAGGTTCCCTTTACTCCTCCCAGAGTGTTCTGTGATAATATGGGGGCTGTTGCTCTTACTCATAATCCAGTTCTTCACACCAGAACTAAGCATATGGAGCTTGATATCTTCTTTGTGCGGGAGAAAGTTCTTGCTAAGTCACTCTTTGTTCATCACATTCCTTCTGAGGATCAGCTAGCAGATCTCTTCACTAAAGCCCTCTCCCCTACCCGGTTTGAGCTTCTTCGTTCCAAACTCAATGTGATTGAGAAAGTTCCTTCTCACCCACCTTGAGTTTGAGGGGGTCTATTAGAGTACATCACATACCGTGTATTAAGTAGCTGCTGACTGTGTATACAGTCAATCTTAGAGTTAGTTATGCTAGCTGTCAAAGTTAGTTTTGCTTAGCTGTCATGCTGAGTTGTCATAACTGCATTTGTTAGAGTTTGTTAAGATTGGTTAGCTTGATTGACAAGCTAGAGTGTTCACTATATAAACTATATTCACTCTTGTATTCAGTAACTTTGAAAATCAATGAGAATGAGATTCATAGAATAGAGTTTTTAACACCCATGCTCGGAATTTGTTAATTGTTTTAACTTATAAGAAATCCTTACAAAAATGTCTGTAGCATTTTTCATTATTTTTTCCAGGCTATGACAGGTAGTGTTTGAAAAAATTATGAGGAGTGATACCAACACTCACTTTAACACTCTGCTTCCAACAAATTTGAAGTGGACCCTTATACTTAATTGGGATCCACATAGATTTCAACCAATAAATGAGTGTTGTAAAGACTAAAGAGTATTAAAATGAGTGTTGATAGCATTTCTTAAATTTTTTTATAGCTGTCCAACTGTATCTGTTTTCAGAATATGATAGAAATAGACCACCTATTAATAAGGTGTATCATAGAAGAAGTAAGAAATTGGGAGATGATGGGCCTGAGCCTGTTATGAGGGTGGTCGATAGTTAGTTGTTAGTTTAGGCATGAATTAATAGGCCATTGTAACTGTTAGTTACTTAGGCAGTTAGGCTATTGTAACAGTTAGTTAGTTTAGTTAGCATACCTATAAGAGGAATGAGGAGGTAGTTAGGAGGTTATTCGGGAAAAAATGTTTCACTTTTGTTGGAGAATACTGTCCTCTTGAATACCACCATCTTATAAACTCATTTTCATTCTTTTGGCATAAGATAACTCTATTTGATTCTGTTTTTCGTCCAGTTCTATCAGAATGAATGACAAATTTTTCAAAATATCTTTTTTCCCCAGCAAATTCCTTAGTGATATTGTCATGGCTGTATCATCTTCAATGGCTACCAGAGAGCGGACTTCTGAAGGTGCTCGTTTTGAGATTTTGAATGACCAATATAGGTAATTTTAATTAGTTACATTGTACTCAATTTAGATAGAAAGAAGGCATGAATTGTGCTTGGTTTTATCGTCTTTATTAAGGTTTATTCATATATAGGTTGCTGGCTTCAAGTTTCAACTGTATAATTTTATGAATTTAACAATTATATACTACTGTTTTTTCTGTGCAGTGCCATTATTCTAAACAATGAAAATTCTAGCATTCATATTGATGCGGTTCTGGATCCTTTAAGTCCAACCAGCCAGAAGTTGTCTGGAATTCTTCGAGTTTTGTGGAAATATATTCAGCCCAGCATGAGGATTGTACTGAATCCATTGGTTGGTTGATATCTATAGTTCTATTTACATTTATAATTATTAAGTAACTTTTTCCCCTTTACTTTACTTGTTCCTCCATTAATTGTCTTCTGAAGCCTTTAGTATGGATCAAGATGATAAAGCTGAAAAAAGAATTGTAATTATGGTTTTGTCTACCTGGAATTTGACAAAGCCAAAGTGTTGTCCTTGTGGCTGAACTCTAAACTCCCTTGCATACTCCCTTACATAATAAGGCTACAGCTGTTATGAAGTTATATGTTTGGGCCCTTTTTAGATGGCTTTTGCTTTGCAACTTATATCTGAACCAATACTATCATTTATATGTTTGGGCTTGTGGCTGAACTCTAAACTCCCTTGCATACTCCCTTGCATTTAATAAGGCTACAGCCTACAGCTGTTATGAAGTTATATGTTTGGGCCCTTTTTAGATGGCTTTTGCTTTGCAACTTATATCTGAACCGATACTATCATTTTACGTAATCCTGCTGCATTCCCATCTGTATAAGCTTGTAGAAGTAGACCAGTTTGTAACTTTAACACGCTGGTTCATTGTATGAAATTCGGAAAATATAATTTAAGATAACGAGTATAATATTTTTGTTTTGATTACAATCCTGGGGTTAATGCTACTTACATCTTACCCTCTCAAGACCCCTGTGTAGTAGTGGAAGCTTTGTTTGTCCTACTTATATATCTTGCTTTTTATATATAACTGTTTTAAAAAAAATGGATTTGGCCTCACTTTAGAAGGTATAATAAGTCATCACATCCCTTGATAATGAAATTAATGGTTGTGATTGTGATCATATACTTGCGCATGAATAACAAATCCTAAAACAAATAGTAACATAGACTTCCAGTCACTGCTCTAAATTTTGGCTTTTGTAGATCCTTTGATTTTGTGAGTTTTTTTTACCATAAAAGTCGCATTTTCTACAACTACAAGGTATATTGAATTTTAATTTACTTCCAACATAATGCACCAATATTGAATGATACTTTTCACTTCATGCCAGAGTTCCCTTGCTGATCTTCCTCTGAAGAGCTACTACAGATATGTAGTACCGTCAATGGTATATCTTACACTTATGGCTTGTAGATAATTCTAAATAAGATTTAGTGTTTGGGTTCTCATATTTTTATTACTTTTGCAGGATGATTTTAGCAACACTGACTCTTCAATAAATGGACCAAAAGCATTTTTCGCCAACATGCCATTGTCTAAGACTCTCACCATGAATCTTGATGTCCCCGAACCTTGGCTTGTTGAGCCCGTTGTTGCTGTGTATGTACTATCCTTTTAGCATTTACTGGATATAAAGCCGTTGATGAGCCCCCATGTATCAGCCTTAGCTTTTAGTAGAATTGCTTCTTGACATGATACCTAAAAGATTAAGTTGTTAGGTGGAGGCTCTTGCATATTAGCGATTGTTTGTTAATCTTGATTCACCTTTTACCTTTCTTGTTGAGTGAAAGTTGAGAAGGTTTTTAAAAACAGGTGTATTGAGAGATCGACTAGCTGTATGACCAAAGTAGTTTATAAAGGCTTTGGACAATCTTCACCTCTTTTTTTTGGTCAATCTCACCTCTGGAATTTGCTTTTGAGGTAGAGTTAGGTCGTTCCAAATATCAAGATGGTATTAGAGTCTATCTTAGATCTAGTATTGAACCCAAAATTCCGCCTTCATTGGAGGCCCTTAGCCGCCTGCAATGCTGCCACCACCCAAAATTTGGCCTTCATTATGGTGTGGGTCTCTAGTTGCCTTCCTTTTGGCCATCCTAGGCTGCCTTTGCTGCAGGCGCAACCATCAGTCCTACAAATTCCACACTGCAGATGTCCAATCATGGGTGTGGAAGGATGTGTTAAGATGTCACATTGACTAGACATATGGCCAATGTAATCCTTATAAAGGTTTTATCAATCCTCACCTCTTGAACTAGCTTTTGGGTAGAGTTAAAACTCGCCTGGATTCAAAGAATTATTCATACCAAATCACATTGACCTCCCTCATTTTAAATTTTAGTGTAGCTATAAGCCTATAACCTCTTCTATTAGTTCAGTGTTAGACATGTTAAAGCCTATAACCTCTTCTATTAGTTCAGTGTTAGACATGTTAAACCAGGCTAGACATATTTTATATGTTTAGTGTAGCTATAAGCCTATACCATTATCTTCGATAGTAAAGAAGCATGTAATATATTTGAATGAACACTTTTTAAACTTTAATATGATGTTAATTATGAAGAGCAATAGAGGTTTCCTGTGCATCTAAAGATTCTAAACTTGAGTTAGTTCCATATAATTGAAGGTTAAGACATCAAATCATAAAAAAAAATGATAATTAAATTGGTGAGTTCAAGTATAAAAAAATGTTGCGCATTTTCCTTTTAATAGAAAGGAATTTTTAAATTTTTTTGCGCAGGTAGTTTGCCTCTCCTTGAGGGAGGTCTTGGTAATTAATTTCAACATGTGTTCTCTCTGTGTGTATAAACAACGGATATTTTGGTTTCAAATTTTTAGCCTCTAATATGATTTCTCATGCTGCAGCCATGACCTAGATAACATTCTGCTTGAGAACCTTGGCGACACAAGAACACTGCAAGCGGTTTTTGACCTTGAAGCTCTTGTCCTCACAGGTAAAGTTGCATTTTGTATATTTAAAAATATAGGCTGATAATTCTCTTGATGTTGTCATTTGTAAATAAATAGCATTAATTATCAAGTAATACTTTTTACTAAACAATTGTCCATCTAATCAGGTCATTGCTCTGAGAAAGATCATGATCCTCCTCGAGGCCTTCAGTTGATTCTTGGAACCCAAATTTCACCCCATCTAGTTGATACCCTTGTGATGGCCAATCTTGGTTATTGGCAAATGAAAGTCTCTCCTGGTGTTTGGTTCTTGCAACTTGCTCCTGGTAGGAGTTCTGAGCTCTATATTTTAAAGGAGGAGGATGATGGAAGTCAGAATAAACAATCATCAAAACTCATCACTATTAATAGTTTACGGGGTAAAGTAGTTCATATGGAAGTAGTGAAAAGAAAGGGCAAGGAACATGAGAAATTGCTGATTCCTGATGATGGTGAAAATGTGCAAGATCAGAAGAGAGTGAGTGCTTTTTCTTTAATTTTTTTCTTTTGAAAATTTAGTGTCAACAAAAGAAAAAACATTATTATTTTAATGTAAAAGCTTAGCAGTAGCAGCTGTCAATCCTCACAGATATCTTTGATTTTTTTTTTTTTTCTGTAGGGAAGTACCTGGAATTCCAACTTACTAAAGTGGGCTTCTGGTTTCATTGGTAACAATGAACAATCTAAAAAAGCTGAAAGCAATTCACCTGTGAGTTTTTTTTTCTTTTTCGGTTTCTTCATCCTGTCCCTTTTGCACGAATTCATTTGCCCTTGTTAGATTTCCATGAAAATCTTGTATAAGGGCTAGTAACAAACTATAACCAAACTTGGTATTGTTTTATAATTTTTTTTATCTGGATGTTTTGGTCTTTATGCTTCAATACTTTGAATTATGTAATGCCTTGCTTGAGATTGAAGTAGTAATTTTGGTTCATGATAAGACTGCCATTGTTATATAGTCTTTCTGATTTGTCCAAATACATGGTATACTTTGAAATATTGTTCCCACCTTCTGCACCATTTAAACTTTCCTCTCTCATCTTATGAACCTTCACGATATTTTCTTAGAGTTGTAACAGACTGGACCTTTTTTTCATAATAGGAGAAAGCAAGGGGGGGACGCCATGGAAAAACAATTAATATCTTTTCAATTGCTTCGGGTCATCTGTAAGTGGTTCTCTTGTTTTAACTTGATATTACAGTTTGCTGTTAATTATGGCCACAAGACACTTTTTTGTCTCAGGTATTTGCGTTTTGTCTCACTTGTCTGGGTTGATGTATTTTTACCAGATATGAACGCTTTTTGAAGATTATGATTCTAAGTGTTCTAAAGAATACTCCTCGTCCAGTGAAATTCTGGTTCATAAAAAACTACCTTTCTCCTCGTTTTAAGGTGATATACCCACCAACTCAATGCTTAAATATTTATTGATTTGTATATTGGAACTTTAAAACAGAAATTAATGTATCTGCTTGACACACTTGGACTATTTGTTGTCATCTGAATACCCAGGATCTGATTCCCCGCATGGCCCAAGAGTATGGTTTTGAATATGAACTAATCACATACAAATGGCCTACTTGGTTGCACAAGCAGAAAGAAAAGCAGCGAATAATTTGGGCGTATAAAATTTTATTCCTGGATGTCATCTTTCCCCTTTCCCTGGAGAAGGTATCTTGTCTTTCTTCTTCTGCATCCAACTCCATGTTTTCCTTCCTTTTGTTCTCCTCTGCATTCTAAATTTCAGTGTCACCGCTCATGCATCTCATGTGACATTAACAAGGAATGAAAAGAAAGATCCTCTGCAAACTTGTCTTTAATTTAAGTCTATTGTTTTTGCAGGTCATTTTTGTAGATGCTGATCAGGTTGTCAGGGCTGACATGGGAGAACTATATGACATGGATTTAAAAGGAAAACCTCTGGCATATACTCCATTTTGTGACAACAATAAGGAGATGGATGGATACCGGTTTTGGAGACAAGTAAATGCCACTGTTGAACTTAAATTTATATCATTTATTGTTTTATTTTGTTGTACATACATGTTTTCTTGGTTGTCATCATACTGATGCAATTATTTGTAGTTTCAGCATTGAATGTCAGCATTGAATGCTAATTTCTGTTCATGTTACTCTTATGCCATAGGGTTTCTGGAAGGATCATTTGCGGGGAAAACCATATCATATTAGGTTAATAACTGGTTTCTTGATCCTCTTGCCAAAAAAGGGTTGGAGTATATAAAATGTCATTTATCTAATTTGTTTTTTTCCTTGCAGTGCTTTGTATGTTGTTGATCTGAAGAAGTTCCGAGAGACTGCAGCTGGAGATAATCTCAGAGTTTTCTATGAAACCCTTAGCAAGGATCCAAATAGTCTATCCAACTTGGATCAGGTAAGAGGTTAAGTCAATAGCTTTTTTACTATTATTTATTTTGTTGTGAAAGAATCACTTAAAAGATTCATTTTTCCAACAAAAGCTGATTTTACTTTCAGTGAGACCGTACCAGAAGTACTCCAAAAGATGCTAAAAGCAAAACTGGGCAGTGTTATCCTGTTATATCACGTAGCTCCCCTATGAAACACGCCTTGAATTTATGACATCTAACACTCCACTCTCATGAGTCAATCCAACCATACATACATCAAAACTCCCTAACACATTACACATTAGAAGTGTAAACAAGCAACTAGATCAGAACACCTGTTTAAGAAAGAATGAATAAATCACTTAAAAAGATTTAGAGCTTGTTTGTATTACTGGTAGCACTTCTCAAACGTAAGTTTTACCACAGACTAACATCTGTCTTTGAGGAGACTTGGATTTGGGCGCCTGGTGAAGGCAAACTATGCTTTTCACGTCGGCAAACTGGTTTCCAAAATCCAAACATACTCCAAGTTGTTAAAGAAGATTGGATGGTTCCTATAAGTCCAATATGCCTGAACATATGGAATGAAATCCAAATACACAGTAGATGGCTGCTTTATATTGAAGCAAAATATTGCTTTGAAGTGAACCTTTATAAGTGGTAGAAATATAATATAAAATCATTTTTTGTCTCCGCTCACTAATTTAAACTTTTGGTATAATTGGTTCCTTATATGGTATCAGAGCCTCTATGATTATCGGGTTTGCAGTCCCCCATTATTCTAACAAAAAGTTGAATTTTAGCAAAAGATATGAGAACTTGTGCATTGTCCGCACTTCAAGCCCAATGAGCTTTTGCGTTAGGGGGCATGCTATATAAAATCATTTGTGTTTTCACCTAATAACTTTAACTTCTGAGATAGTTGGGTTATGATTAAGATATGATTCGATGCTATGTGAATAAACTATTAGGCCCTTTCTGATCATATGATTAAGATATAAGTCATTGATTCTTTTATAAAGTTGAAATCTTTTTCATTTACTTCCAATGTATCTACTGTTATACTTTGTGCAACTTTTTTGAGGGACCTTTTTGGCTTGCTAAAGTTTGCTCTCAATGGTTCAGGATCTTCCTAATTATGCTCAGCATAATGTGCCCATTTTTTCCTTGCCACAAGAATGGCTATGGTGTGAGTCATGGTGTGGTAATGCTACAAAATCCAAGGCAAAAACAATTGATCTCTGCAACAATCCCATGACAAAAGAACCCAAACTTCAGGTGAATATTTGCTGTTTCAAGTGTTTTGTGTTCGTGGAAACTCCATCGCATCACTTCCTGATGTTTTAGTAGCCCCAATTGTCTCTGCAAAAATTTAACTTATCTCCACTTTGGTCTTCAGGGTGCTAGACGAATAGTATCTGAGTGGCCAGACCTTGATTCGGAGGCAAGTAGATTCACTGCACGAATCTTGGGTGATGATCAAGAGCCAACACAATCACCTGACCGGTCTAAGGATTTGACAAGTGAAGATTCATTGAAAGAAGACTTGGAATCCAAAGCCGAGTTGTGAACACAACAGACAGAAGTGTTCTGAAAGGATCTGTGATCTATGATGCAGTTGGCAGTGGCACCACATTAGCATCATGGTACATTTATTACCAAGGAGCGCCTGGCTGATATCTTGGCATGCCGCCAAACACAATAACAACAGTTAAACGCATTGAAGATTTGCCTTCTCTGTTGCCATTTCCAGGTTCAAAAAGAATATTTTGGTTAGAGTGAAATGTTAGTATATTCTGATATTGACTTACGCCCATTTTCAGACTGGTATCCATGCCATCTAATCTCATGAATGTGATACCTCGGCCAACCTACGCCCATTTTTGTTCTTTTCAAGAATAACCGAATACAATAGGGAGGAGTACTGGAGTTTAGCAATGCCAAATATATATGAGTGATAGTGTAATTTTATTTCATATTAAGCTGAAAAAAGAGTTGATCTAAACATGCTATAAGGAGGAAAGACTCCTTTGTTTGATTTGTTTTCCTCCCCATCTAACCTCCTTGTTTAACTCCTTTACAAATCAAAGCATGTCCTTTTATAAAAAAAATTGAGAACTAAATGTCAGTTAGATCATTTTAGAGAAAATATTACATACAAAGTGAAATTATTATATTAACATCTCAAAATGTTTTGCATTTGTCAAAATTATTTTCGGGGATGGTGAATGTATGAAAATGTATCAAACTATTTATGATCACAGCTCCAACAGAATCTTGCATGAGATTATGTGTTTGAGCAGCTTTTCTTTCAGTAGAAGCATACCTGTGAGACAGTTGATAAAATTTCTATATAATACTACATTGCCAGTTCTCATAATCACCCTAACTAAATCAATGGCCTAACCATAAAACATTATTTCTGTATAAACATGACTGCTTGTGAGACACCTTTAGGCAAAATGAGTAGCACACCGGTAGATTGTTGACAATCAGTTATTTCTGAATTTTTAAAATGATTTATCTATAAATTAAATTTCTGAATTAAACTGATTTATAAATTTCCGAATTAACTCAATTATAACTAGTTAAAAATTGCAAAATAGAAATAAATTGAGAGTTGTAATTTATTTTGAAGATAATTTCAGCTTATTTAGAAATAGAAATTAATTTCAATTTCCAAATAATATTAATTTTCCTGTATATATCTGAATATATTTATTTTGAATTAGTATTTCAAAATCCCAAATTATTTCATTTATAAATAAATATATTCATTTCTAAATATTCAAATTAACTTACTTCAAAATAATTTAACTTAGGTTAGCTGTGGCGGATATTTTGCGGTTTCTACTGTTGTGTATTTCAGATCAAGTTGTGGCTTTTTTTCTCTTTTTGTTTTCTTTTGGTGGGTTGGCGTTTTTGTGTTTTCAGTGGTTTTTGTGATTTTTTTTTTATCTCATTTCTTGCGTGAAGGGGTTGTCCTCACCTTTTTATTGATAATAAATTGCTTTAATTCTCTGAAACATGAATAAGAGACTTAATTTGCTATAAAAATAATTTTTTTGTGTTTAGAAATATATGTAAACTCAAGATAAATTGTTTAGTAATGGATCAATGTATTTAATTTTTTTAAAATCGAAATAAATTAAGGGATGAAATTGACTAGGAAATAAATATTGATTTTATTTAAAAATAGAAATAATTATAAATTTATAAATAGTATTAATTTTAAATATTGTTCCTAAACATGCATATTCATTCCAAACTCTAATTATAGTCTTACTTGAAATTAATTTATTTCTAAATTTCCAAATTAATTTATTTCTAAATTAGATCTATCAATTAGATTAATTTCAAATTTCCAAATAATATTAAATTTGAAGATTAATTCTAAACATGTGTACTGAAAATTATAATTATTATTTAATTTAGGAAATAATTTATAAATGTACCATTTACATTTATAAATATATCTTTACTAAATTTTTATTTTACTTTAATTTATATTATTTATTTCAAAATTGCCAATATTATTTCTCTCTAAGTTAAACGTAAAATTTTATTAGTTTCTACGAGTTACCTGATTGTTTACAAAAGTTTTGAAATGGAGGTAGGAAAAACATTTGTACCAAAAAAAATATAGTTAATAGCATCATGAAAAAGTATAATACACATATACTACTTGTGCGTTGCACGTGTGTTGCACTAGTTTACTTATATTTTTATATAAACTATTTATAAAAGTTTTTTTAAGGGAAAAAATTATAGTTTATCATATTATACAAATAATTCTGTTAATTTTTATTATTATTTATTAATATTTCCATATTTGAAAATCTAGGTTATAAGTGAGTGATATGACCTAATTTATTTACTATTTAATCATGAACCTTTTAGAAGAAAACTTAGTTTATAACACTGTGTAATAAAATAGGTCATAGCAATCATTTACCAAGTTAATGTTTGACTACCCAAACTTATTTAAGCATTTTGATGAAGCTATGCTTAACTATTTTTTTATAAAACAAAATCTATGTTTGAAATTCGATTTAGTTAAAATATTTTTTCATTGATGATCTATATCTATATAATTGAAAATGCTTATGAGAATAGTCTCTAATTAAATTAAAGACTCTCTAACTTCAATATTGGTTATCACTAGATTAGTTCTTTGATTTTTTAGGAGACCTTTGGTTAATTAAATTAATGCATTATTACGTATTATTACACAAACTATAAATCCATTTGAAATGTATATCATTTTTATATTAATTGATATTTGATTCAAAGTGTTTGAGAATGAGATGATAGACATGTATTTTAGGCATAATAGCTCTCTCAAACCCTTTTCGCTTCAGAGAGTTGTGATTTCATTTCTAGTTTCAAAATTAAATATTATATATCATCCCATGACATTTATTACACTAAATAAACGCTTATTGGTCAATTACAATAGATGACACCGATTAATAGCACATGAAAAATATTTTGGTCAAGGAGATTTGTCGTCGTTACTTAAGGAATGGGTAACTGGGGAAGGTTCTTAGCTAGAAAGGCCACTCTCAGCATTGAAATCAATTACTTCAGCAGTATTAGCATTGGAGCTTTCCTCTTTACACCCTCTTGCATTATTCACCTTCTTTGCATCCTTAACCTTATTCTTAAAGATGCGATAAATAGCCCAGTTTGTCATCTGCATTTTGAGTAACAAAGTTTAGTGATTAATGGTGAATAAGACATAAGGAAACAAGTTGATAATGCTCAACTTTGGTGTTAATTAAAATAGGCAGTTTAAGAATTTAGGTTAGGTCTAATTCTACTCTAAAATATATTTTATAGGTGATGATTTCTCTACCCTTTTATGAAGAATTATTTGGTTGTATCTCTAATTAATCTGGAACCAAAACCATTACTAAGACACTATTTTATTCTTTACCTTAGTTGGGTTAGCAATTAACGCAAGATGGAACTCATGCATCACCCATTTAGTCCTCCTAGCATAGACTCCTTGCACTTCCCAAAAATTCAGGGTATTCCTCCTCCCAATCACTTGATTGTTTTGGGAGATAGGAACATCTTTGTCTTTTTCCATAACTCTCCATTGGCCACTCCCAGCAACTCTTATGTCAATGCTCTCAAGATCACGACCCGTAGTATTGTAGAAGAAACACTTACGTTCATTGAAAATCTTTCCATCTGCAAACACAAATTAAATCAAAACACATTCTTTGTTCAATTTCCACTTGAAATTAAACAACACATAAAACATTCATAGGACTTGGAATTTTTTTTTGTGATAGGATACAATGCCCATTCTTCGGGTTAGAACAAGGGTCGTAAAAGATTAAAGGGCTCATGGAATAGTCAAAAAGATGGTTTCTTTTCCAATTTATTGGAACCCACTTAAATTGCAATAAACAAAAGAGTCTATTTAAAAGAGAGTGTTAAAGTAAGGGTTGATAACACTTTTTGACTCAATGAATAGTGAAAATGAGATATTTGATTTTGAAAAAAATTGTTTCACCAACCTCCTCCTGGGAGGCTCCAAGGCTCAATTTGAAACACATCAAAATCTGGGATGATGTGAAAAGGAAGAGGTTGAGCAAAGACCCTCCTCTTCAGGTAGAATTCCACAAGAACCTCATCAGTAGGATCAAACTTGTACCCAGGTAGCAACCTAACACTTCCATCATCATCAACATAAGTCATGAGGTCCTCCATTTCAAAGGATCGATGTCGCACCAAGTGAAGGAAGGGACTTGTTTGAACCCTTATGGTGAGTGTTGAAAATTCATGTGGATTGAATGTCAATTTATAACTCGAAATGCATGGTCATCCATTTTGGAGAGAGAGAGAGAGAGAGAGAGAGAGAGAGAGAGAGAGAGAGAGAGAGAGAGAGAGAGAGAGAGAGAGAGAGAGAGAGAGAGAGAGAGAGAGAGAGAGAGAGAGAGAGAGAGAGAGAGAGAGAGAGAGAGAGAGAGAGAGAGAGAGAGTAAAATCCCACTTTTTAGCATAGTTTATAACTACAAATTAGTATCATTTAATCTTTAAAATAATTTCCTAAACCTTAAATTTAAATGAATTTAAATTAATATGAATAATTATATTGCTGGTCTTGTAAAATTTTTCTGAAAATTATATTTAATGATAGTTAATATGAATAGTATGAATTTTTAGATAAAAATTATATTTTCAAAAGTACTAAAATATCTAGATACATAACATTAAAATACTAGTATAAAATAAAATATTACTTTTAGAGTTTTAAAAAGAGAAGTCACGTGGGTGATTTTTAGTGATTTGTTAGCCAATTATCTATAGTTAAAATATTTTTAATAGTATCAATTATCTTCATCTTTTCAGAACAAAGAAGCCACGTGGTGACATATAATGGGTATGTAAAGAAAGATCTAGTTTTGTAAAATATATTATAGGTACATTTATGAAATTAGGAAATTAGTATATTAACACTTACTAGAGATAGATAGAAAGAAAGGACAGATAAATAAGTGATATAATTAATTATGTATCATTTAATCTTTAAAATAATTTCCTAAACCTTAAATTTAAATGAATTTTTTTTTCATTTAAATTTAAGGTTTAAAAAAAAAATTCATTTAAATTTAAATGAATTTAAATTAATATGAATAATTATATTGCTGGTCTTGTAAAATTTTTCTGAAAATTATATTTAATTATAGTTAATATGAATAGTATGAATTTTTAGATAAAAATTATATTTTCAAAAGTACTAAAATATCTAGATACATAACATTAAAATACTAGTATAAAATAAAATATTACTTTTAGAGTTTTAAAAAGAGAAGTCACGTGGGTGATTTTTAGTGATTTGTTAGCCAATTATCTATAGTTAAAATATTTTTAATAGTATCAATTATCTTCATCTTTTCAGAACAAAGAAGCCACGTGGTTACATATAATCTATATATATATGTAAAGCTCACTTGAGCTTTTGCATTAAACTCATTAGCAAAGAGTATTAAATGCATTAAACCATATAATTCTCAAATTAAAAACTAAAAAAAATTATTGTCAATATTAAAAATTAATTTTGTTAAAAAAAACTGAAATTTTCTTTAGTTTTGCATTTGACAAATATTGAAAAATTAGAATTAGTTAATAATAAAATAATATTTTTAATAAATAATGTAGATAAATAGTTTTAAAATTAAAAAGCGCCGCTAAAATGAATGTAAAGTTAACTATAACATAAATGTGCATTATTGAAAAAATATCTAATAATAATTTGATCTATGATATATTAGTAAAAATTACTTATCCATGAGAGGGTTGTTCTCATGAATCATTTGCTATTAATAATATTCATCTTTTGTTGTAAAAAAAAATTACTTAAGGAAGCATAATAGAGAAAAATAATAATGGTCAAAGTTGAATAAATGTTCGTTGTGAGAGGCATATCCATTTAAACTTAGATAGAAAGAAAGGACAGATAAATAAGTGATATAATTAATTATATAAAGAAGAGAAAGATAAAGAAATAAGTGAAAGATATAATAGAGGATACAAAAGATAAAAGTAATAGAAATAAGGTGAAAAAGAAAATGAGTATAAATAATTAGTTGATGAATTAAGTCATAACATATTTATAACTCATGATGATGATAAAGAGCTACGTGCGTGGCACTGCTTAAAGAAAAAACAATGGTAATGAAGAGAAGCTACCAGAAGCTTGCTACGTGTCCTCCCAAATTGAGAAGAATCTGTTTCTTAATCATTACTTAATAAATAAAAATCTTTGATCTAACCAATGGGAGAAGGAAATGTGGCCATGGTAAATGATTACACTGGTTAGAAACTTGGCTATAAATAGGAGGGGATATGCTTCACATGGACTCAGGGAGAAGTGGAAGAACAAGAGTTTAGTGGAAAGAGAGATAGTTAAGTGTGAGGAAGTGGGGAGAAACAAGTGAGGGAGAGAAAGAGTGAAAGAATGAAGAGAGACAAAGTGCTATGTGTGAGGAAAAATGTAGAGAAAGAAAGAAAAAGAGGAGATGGAGCCGTAGGAAGGAAGGAAGACATGAGGGAAAATATAAATTAGTAAGGTGATAACTATATCTACTCCCTTTTAATTAAATCTACTTTGTATTTTTATAAGTAATAGCTAGTTTATTATGTCTACTCAACTTTAATTTTATGATTATATATACTATCTTTTATCTATCTCAACTTTACTAAACTTTACTTAATTATGTCTACTTTATTTAGAACTATGATCTTTTGATCTGTCTATTCCCTTTTAATTTTAAGTTTATGTTTTATATTAAGAACATTAACTTTTATTAATATAATTTGTTATTATATTCATATGTCTTGAAATGGTCGGCTCTGCCGCCTCTCTCTAGTTACTTAAGAAGTTCAGCTTATTCCTATTTAGCTGTTTTTATCTTAAATGAAAATGTTCATAGGCGAATTTTATGCCGTTTTAGTTTCGTTTAGTATTTTTAAACTTTGTACACTCACAATTTAACTTATATGATACTACTTAAGAGATCATGTAACATTGCGGGGCAAACCTGGGGACCTCAAGATGACCAGTATAGGCAAATCCCGAATGTTATTAAGAACAACATTGCAGGGCAAACCTGGATACTCAAAGGTCGGTTCCAGTTGAAAGGCAAATCCTGGGTGTTAAGACATAAGTATGAAATGTTTTATTAAAACACTTTAAATGAAATGATCCTCCGGCAGTTGAGGTGATCTAGTTGCATAGTTCCTGGAACACAGGTTCCTAGGCAGGGGGACGCCCTTGCATTCGGATAGAGCTCTAAGCCGCAGTTGGGAATATGCAAAAGTGGTCGAAGGGCCAAGAAAAGCAAGTGATAACAATGAATTAAAGAATGATCTTTAATTTGAAAGATATTTAATTATGTTATTTTCATTGGCGAAACTAGTAGTTATTTTGAAATGTTTACCATTGATATAACCACTTAATTTATCTTTAAATATGTATGTTTTCCTTGTTTTTGGAGTGGAATTGTTATCACTGAGAATTGTAAAATTCTACAATTCTCATTCCTTTACTTTCATGTTTTTTTTTTTCCAGAGAAAGAAAGCAACTCGCTTGAGACATCCCAGATAGTAGGTGGGAGTATGTGTCATGTACGCAGGATTACAAGTAGTTAGTTAGAGACACGTCAGGTAGTCGGATCATGGTCACTATATAGGTCACCACGTGTATAAGGAGTCTTTAAAATTATTTTCATGACTCTTATAATGTACTTTTTGAATGAATTATTTAAAAAATAAACTATTTGACCACTCGATTTTTAGTACGTAAGTATTTTAATACAAATATAATTATTTCTTTTTACACGTTATTTTAAATAAATGTTACTCTATAGTGTATAAAATTAGGGGTGTTACAGAGAGAGAGAGAGAGAGAGAGAGAGAGAGAGGAGAGAGAGAGAGAGAGAGAGAGAGAGAAGAGAGAGACGAGAGGAGAGAGAGAGAGAGAGAGAGAGAGAGGAGAGAGAGAGAGAGAGAGAGAGAGAGAGAGAGAGAGAGAGAGAGAGAGAGAGAGAGAGAGAGAGAGAGAGAGGAGAGAGAGAGAGAGAGAGAGAGAGAGAGAGAGAGAGAGAGAGGAGAGAGAGAGAGAGAGAGAGAGAGAGAGAGAGAGAGAGAGAGAGTTGAATGATGCATTATTTCCAAACATATTTATTTTAAATTTAAATGAATTAATATATTTATTTTAATTTGAAAATAAATTGATTCTATAATAAATGTAAATAAAGTTTACTTTCCAATTAATATTAATTTGTTTAATTGTATCTTTATTTTTCTTTCTTCCGTTGTATCCATTCCAAACTCGAATATTAATTTAATTTTCATTATATGTATTTCTATATTTTCAAATTAATTTCTATATTTTTAAATTAATTACTTTCCAAATTAAATTTATCAATAATGTTAATTATAGTTTTCCAAATAAAATTATTTTGAGCTTAGGCCCACCTTATTCAGCAAAACAATTATTATTTTTCTAAAACAATTTAATTCCTTTAAATTTAAATGAAATAATATATTTATTTTCATTTGAAAATAAACTTATTCTATAATAAATGTAAATAAAGGTAAATTTCTAAATAATATTAATTTTTTTAATTGTATCCATTATTTTTTTTCTTTCTTCCGAAAACAACGACAAGTGTATCCATTCCAAACTCGAATATTAATTTAATTTTCATTATATGTATTTCTATATTTTCACATTAATTACTTTCCAAATTAAATTTATCAATAATGTTAATTATAGTTTTCCAAATAAAATTATTTTTAGCTTAGGCCCACCTTATTTACCAAAACAATTATTATTTTTCTAAAACAATTTAATTCCTTTAAATTTAAATGAATCAATATATTTATTTTCATTTGAAAATAAACTTATTCTTTAATAAATGTATATAAAGGTAAATTTCTAAATAATATTAATTTTTTTAATTGTATCCATTATTTTGTTTTCTTTCTTCCGAAAACGACAAGTGTATCCATTCTAAACTCGAATATTAATTTAATTTTCATTATATGTATTTCTATATTTTCAAATTAATCACTTTCCAATTTAAATTTATCAATTATTTTAATTCTAAATTTTCAAAATTAAATTATTTTGAGCTTAGGCCCACCCTATTCACAAAAAAATTTATTATTTGTCTAAAATAATTTAATTACTTTAAATTTAAATGAAGTAATATATTTATTTTCATTTGAAAATAAATTGATTCTATAACAGATGTAAATAAAGTTAACTTTCCTAATCATATTAAATTTTTTTAATTGTATCTATTATTTTTTTTCTTTCTTCCGAAAACGATAATTGTATCCATTCTAAACTCGAATATTAATTTAATTTCATTATATATATTTCAATGTTTTCAAATTAATTAATTTCCAAAGTAAATTTATCATTTATGTTAATTTTAATTTTCCAAATTAAATTATTTTGAGCTTAGGCCCACCCTATTCACCAAAAACTTATTATTTTTCTATAATAATTTAATTACTCTAAATTTAAATGAATTAATATATTTATTTCATTTGAAAATAACTTGATTCTATAATTTTTTTGGTATTTACCTTGATTCTATAATAAATGTAAATAAAGTTAACTTTCCAAATAATATAATTTTTTTTAATTGTATCTATTCTTTTTTTCTAGAGAACAAAAAGAGCTTTATTCATTTTTTCTTTCTTCCGAAAAAAGATAATTTTATCCATTCTAAACTCGAATATTAATTTAAATTTATGTATGATAGTAATTTATAATTTTACAATTTTACTTATTGCCAAATATATGTAACTTAAATTGGAAATAACTTGAGTTTTTCTAGAAATATAAATAAATTTGAATTTCAGAATAATATTATATTTAAGATTATTTCCATATAAGTAATGATATTGAGTTAAAAAAAATTAATTAAGAATCAACATTCTTTTAGTTTGAAAAAAAAAACATTCTTTTGAGATATTATATAATTTATGAAATTATAAACAATTAATAGAATTGTTAGTTTTTTTCAAGTGTATTTAACTGTTAAAATTAATATTTGAACTTTGTATGAGCATAGGAATAATTTATTCAATAATATAAATTATTATTAAATAAAAGGAAATTTTATTAATGTTATCAATGAGTGACTAATAATTTTATTTTGACCGAATTAGTCACTAATACATACTCAATTGATCTTTAAATTTACATTCAAAAATGTTGTGGCTAACTCCACCTATTTCCACGAGTAGTTTCATTTGCATGAGTGATGATCGAATCTCAAGCCTCGTTGTTTAAAGGCAAAGTGAGCTACCCACCACGCTACTCGTGGTTGCAATTGATTGCGTTTTAAACTATTTGTTTTGGTTTATAGTTTTTTTTCTTTTATGATTTATATTATTATTTTTAGAAAAAAAACATTGATGTTCCTTGTCATTTGTTTGAATCTTATGAGTTCCAATCTATAATACTATCAGTCGGTAATCAAAGGAAAACGATTCCATTAGTGCGATGGAAACTTGTTATCCAAACCCCATTGCTCCAACCAAAACCCGCATCGGTTGCCGCATGGCCGTGTAGAGAAGTTTTGGGGTCTAAGGCGAAAATGTTGAATTGATGAAAAAAAATTCTTTTTTTAGAGAAGAAACAACGAGTGAAGAGCAAACTTATATAATACTATATTATATATATAAGTGATTAAAAACCTAAATGTTATGAGTGACACAATTTAATATTTTTAGTTTTTGAAATGTATAAACAACAACTATTTAATTTATTTATTAATTTTTCGGAAAAATGTAAATTTGGCAATATAAAATAATACTACTAATAACTACCAAAGTTGCACATCCCACGTTGATCTGATTCCGCGCATGGCCCAAGAGTATGGTTTTGAATATGAACTAATCACATACAAATGGCCTACTTGGTTGCATAAGCAGAAAGAAAAGCAGCGAATAATTTGGGCGTATAAAATTTTATTCCTGGATGCCATCTTCCCCCTTTCCCTGGAGAAGGTATCTTGTTTTTCTTCTTCAGCATCCAACTCCATGTTTTCCTTTTGTTCTCTGCATTCTAAATTTCAGTGTCACCGCTCATGCATCTCATGTGACATTAACAAGGAATCAAAAGAAAGATCCTCTGCAAACTTGTTTTTATTTAAGTCTATTGTTTTTGCAGGTCATTTTTGTAGATGCTGATCAGGTTGTTAGGGCTGACATGGGAGAACTATATGACATGGATTTAAAAGGAAAACCTCTGGCATATACTCCATTTTGTGACAACAATAAGGAGATGGATGGATACCGGTTTTGGAGACAAGTAAATGCCCCTGTTGAACTTAACTTTATATCATTTATTGTTTTATTTTGTTGTACATACATGTTTTCTTGGGTTGTCATCATACTGATGCGATTATTTGTAGTTTCAGCATTGAATGCTAATTTCTGTCCATGTTACTCTTATGCCATAGGGTTTCTGGAAGGATCATTTGCGGGGAAAACCATATCATATTAGGTTAATAACTGGTTTCCTGTGTTGCACGGGTACGGGTACGGTACCCGGTACGGGTACGGTATTGGGTACGCGGTACGCGATTTTTGAAAAAATAGGGGTACGAGTACGTTAGATATATATATATTTTTTTATACATAATATTTATATTTAAATAACAAAGAACAAGGGAATCCAATTTATCCAATCAAGCTTTAAAAACTTGCACAAAATTCAACTCCCACAACAGAACAAGGAAGCCATGGATACTTCCTCTTGCTCTCGCTGCTTCTGTTGGAGCACTTGCTCTTCAACCCCATTTCCACCCTTCCCTTTGTGACGCCCCTGATGCCAATAACAGGTGACTTTTCAATTTTCATCCTTACACCACCCCATCAGTCACAGAAAAATGCTTGTATGCAAGACCCACCAAAAAATTGACAAGCTTCAACCACTATGCAAGCATTACACATAATCAAAATTGACCAGGGCATCAACCATTCAACCAAATTCAACAAAGCAGAGGAAGAACAAATGAAAGGAAAAAAGCAACACGCTGGAGAGGAGAAAAAGCAACACCCTGGAAAAAAGCACCTGCGGTAGTGGCCGGCGGTGGAGAGGCCGGCGCACGCTGGAGAGGACGGTGGTGGCCGGCGGCGCTGGTTTCCTATCTCTTCTTCGTGAACCCTTGAGAATGAGAAGCCGTCTGTTTCCTTTCTCCCCTGTTTTCACGCGATTTGTTCTGTGTTTTTTTTTTTAATGGCCAAAACGACGTCGTTTTGAGCCAAAACCCCCCTTTTTTTTTTGCAACGGGTACGTACTCGCGTATTCCCGTACCGGGTACGCGGCCCAAAAGGGCGTACCCATGCATCAGAGCTGGTTTCTTGATCCTCTTGCCAAAAAAGGGTTGGAGTATATAAAATGTCATTTATCTAATTTATTTTTTTCCTTGCAGTGCTTTGTATGTTGTTGATCTGACGTATTTCATAATTCATATACATACAAAGACTTCAACCTTCCTCTAAAGAAAAAAACTAGATAAATGGCAAGGCCATAAAAGATCAACAATAGCCTTTTACACTTGTCATGCCTGGTCCATGATACTTGAGCTAACAGCATCTTCTGTGCTGGAGTCCACATCTGTTTCAAATGCTGACAGTTCATCAAGAATTGCAAATTCTGAAACTTCCGAGAGACTGCAGCTGGAGATAATCTCAGAGTTTTCTATGAAACCCTTAGCAAGGATCCAAATAGTCTATCCAACTTGGATCAGGTAAGAGGTTAAGTCAATAGATTTTTTACTATCATTTATTTTGTAGTGAAAGAATCACTTAAAAAGATTCATTTTTCACAAAAGCTGATTTTACTTTCACTGAGACAGTACCAGAAGTACTCCAAAAGATGCTAAAAGCAAAACTGGGCAGTATTATCCTGTTATATCACGTAGCTCCCCTATGAAACACGCCTTGAATTTATGACATCTAACACTCCACCCTCATGTGTCAATCCAACCATACATACACCAAAAGTCCCTAACACATTAGAAGTGTAAACACGCAACTAGATCAGAACACCTGTTTAAGAAAGAATAAATGAATCACTTAAAAAGATTTAGAGCTTGTTTGTATTACCGGTAGCACTACCCAAACATAAGTTTTACCACCGACTATCATCTTTCTTTGAGAAGACTTGAATTTGACCGCCTGGTGGCGGCAAACTACACTTTTCACGTCGGCAAACTGGTTTCCAAAATCCAAACATACTCTAAGTTGTTAAAGAAGATTGGATGGTTCCTATAAGTCCAATATGCCTGAACATATGGAATGAAATCCAAATACACAGTAGATGGCTGCTTTATATTGAAGCAAAATATTGCTTTGAAGTGAACCTTTATAATTAAGTAGAAATATAATATAAAATCACTTTGTGTCTCCGCTCACTAATTTAAACTTTTGGGATAATTAATTCCTTATCAGAGCCTCTATGATTATCGGGTTTGCAGTCCCGTATTATTCTAACAAAAAGTTGAATTTTAGCAAAAGATATGAGACCTTGTGCATTGTCCATGCTTCAAGCCCAATGAGCTTTTGCATTAGGGGGTGTGTTATATAAAATCATTTGTGTCTTCACCTAATAGCTTTAACTTTTGAGATCGTTGGGTTATGATTAAGATATGATTCCATGCTATGTGAAAAAACTATCTTTTTCAGTTACTTCCAATGTAGCTTCCGTTATACTTTTTGCAACTTATTTGAGGGACCTTTTTGGATTGCTGAAGTTTGCTCTCAATGGTTCAGGATCTTCCTAATTATGCTCAGCATAATGTGCCCATTTTTTCGGCTATGGTGTGAGTCATGGTGTGGTAATGCTACAAAATCCAAGGCAAAAACAATTGATCTCTGCAACAATCCCATGACAAAAGAACCCAAACTTCAGGTGAATATTTGCTGTTTCAAGTGTTTTGTGATCGTGGAAACTCCACCACATCACTTGCTGATGTTTTAGCAGCCCCAATTGTCTCTGCAAAAATTTAATTTATCTCCACTTTGGTCTTCAGGGTGCTAGACGAATAGTATCTGAGTGGCCAGACCTTGATTCGGAGGCAAGTAGATTCACTGCACGAATCTTGGGTGATGATCAAGAACCAACACAAACACCTGACCAGTCTAAGGATTTGACAAGTGAAGATTCATTGAAAGAAGACTTGGTATCCAAGGCCGAGTTGTGAACACAACAGACAGAAGTGTTCTGAAAGGATCTGTGATCTTTGATGCAGTTGGCAGTGGCACCACATTAGCATCATGGTACATTTATTACCAAGGAGGGCCTGGCTGATATCTTGGCATGCCGCCAAACACAATAACAACAGTTAAACGCATTGAAGATTTGCCTTCTCTGTTGCCATTTCCAGGTTCAAAAAGAATATTTTGGTTAGAGTGAAAAGTTAGTATATTCTGATATTGACTGACGCCCATTTCAGACTGGTATCCATGCCATTTAATCTCATGAATCTGATACCTTGGCCAACCTACGCCCATTTTTGTTCTTTTCAAGAATAACCGAATACAATAGGGAGGAATACTGGAGTTTAGCAATGCCAAATATATATATGAGTGATAGTGTAATTTGATTTCATATTAAGCTGAAAAAAGAGTTGATCTAAACATGCTATAAGGAGGAAAGACTCCTTTGTTTGATTTGTTTTCCTCCCCATCTAACCTCATTGTTTAACTCCTTTACAAATCAAAGCATGTCCTTTTTATCAAAAAAATTGAGAACCAAATGTCGGTTAGATCATTTTAGAGAAAATATTACAAATAAAGTGAAATTATGATTATATCAACATCTCAAAATGTTTTGCATTTGCCAAAATTGTTTTTGGGATGGTGAATGTATGACAATGTTTCAAAATATTTATGATTACAGCTCGAATAGAATCTTGCATGAAATTATGTGTTTGAGATAGCTTCTCTTTTCATTTGAAACATATCTGTGAGACGGTTGATTGAATTTCTATACTACCACTATAAAACTACATTGCTAGTTCTCATGATAATCAATGGCCTAACCATAAAACATTAATTCTGTATAAACATGACTGCTCGTGAGGCACCTTCAAGCAAAATGAGTAGTGCATTGGTAGATAGTTGACAATCAATTATTTCTAAATTTTTAGAATGATTTATCTCTAATTTAAATTTCTGAATTAAACTAATATCTAAATTTCCAAATTGACTCAATCCTTACAAGTTTAAAATTAAAAAATAGAAATAAACTGAGCTTTGTAAATTATTTTGAAAATGATTTCAGTTTAGTTAGAAATTTAAATAATATTAATTTTAATGTATATATCTAAGACTAAAAGTATTTACTCAAAACTGTAAATTATTTATTTTAAATATCTTCTAAATACCAAAATATTTTATTTATAAATGAATATATTAATTTCTTAATATCCAAATTAACTTACTTCAAAAAAATTTAACTTAGGTTGGCAAAATAAATTTATAAAATAATCTGGTTAGATTATTTAAAAGTTGAAATTGTTGAATACTCATGGCAAAGTTTTTTTTGACAGATACTCATGGCAAAGTTAATTTGACTCTAACCAAAATATTATTTTTTAAAATAATCTAACTATTTCCAGCTCATGAATATTTAAAAAAACTGTAAAATTTATTATAATTTAAATATATAAAGAACGTTATTAAAAATAAACTTATGATTTATTAATATTTTCATGCTTGGCAAACTAGGTTCATGAACATTGCCTTGCTCAGGGAAATTGTTTGGCAACTGGTGTGTGACAAAGAAAAGCTTTGGGTAAAAGTTTTAATTTCTAAATATCATCTTAACGACCATTTCCCCTTTATTAAAGGAGAAAAAAAGACCTTATATGTGCTGTACAACTATCTCTTCAACATCTTCATAAGGGTTATATGTTTCGGTTAGGTAATAGGGCTTCTTCATTTTGGTTTCAAGAGTGATCGTTGCTTGGTATGCTTAGTAATCATATTAATTATGTACACATAAATGATTCAAACTTGAGGTCAAAGGTCTTCTCAATAGTGTAGTTCCTAAGATTTGAACTCTTGACCTATGGAATCAAACAACCACTTTTTACCTCCATGATCGACATCCGTTGAGTAAAAGTGGTTTTATTTAGGCATTAGTTTGGTTTTGTTTTCCTTGTAATAAAAATAATAGTGATTTTTTAATACCAAAAAATACTTTTAAGGCCAATTTTTATAGATAATTAATATATTATCATTATCTAATTATTTACAAATAATAATTACTCTTTACTAATTTCATTAAGTAATTTTGTTGACTATTTAATAGAGGTGTGTGAACAAAGCCAAAGGGTAAATTGTCCATTGGAAGTCTTTTCCATGATATGTTGTGCTCTGATAGCAGGGGGATTTTGAGTTAGTTGTGTGTTTCATAATTTCTGGTTGTTCTTTTGCATCTGAGGCTTCATTCAATTCATTAAAAAAATGAATTAGATGTTTGGTTAATTTTTTCTTACAGAAGGACTTTTAGTTAGTTAAATTAAATGCATCACAGCATATTATTACAAAAAGTAGAAATGCCTTTGAAATGTATATCATAGTATTGTATGATATTTGAACGAGAACAACATATTGTAGGCATGTATGATAATAGCTCTCTCATACCCTCTCCGATTGATTTAGAGAGTTTCAAAACTTACTATTATGTGTCATGACATTTATTACATTAAACAATTATTTATTTATCAATTACGAGAGATGTCACCAATAAAGAGGATATGGAAAAAAATTGTTTAGGGAGATTCATTGTCCCCACTTTAAGGTATGGTATTATTGGGAGAAAGTATGAGAAACAACCACTCTCAACATTGGCATGAGTGACTTCATCCCTCCACATCATTGTAGCTATCCTGATTATACTTATTTGAATTCGTGACCTTCTTTAGATCCTTATTCTGAAAAATGCGGTACACGGCCCACTTTGTCACCTGCATTTGGAGAAAGAAAGTTTAGACATCAAATAATGATGAATAAGACAAAATTAAATAAATTTGATAATGTACCTATTCCTACCTACAACCCAACCATTCTCATAACAATTCAAAAGACATTAATATAAATCTCTACTCAATTTTGTGATAATGAAGATGGGTAGTCTTATAATCCGGATTAGACCTAACTCTACCTGAAAAGCTAGCTTAGGAGTGAGAAGTGATCTATCATTTATATGATCTTATTTTATCTTATCTCTAGTACATTTTCTACCTTAACAGTTAGTAAGTTGTTGTTCATTCTTTACCTTAGATGGGTTAGCTATTGATGCAAGGCGGAACTCATGCATCATCCATTCAGTTCTTCTAGCACAGGATCCTTGCACTTCCCAGAAATGCAGGGTGTTCTTCTTCCCAACCACCTCATTGTTTTGATGTATATGAACATTTTTCCCCTTCTTCGTAGCTCTCCACTCACCACTCCCAGCAACTCTTATGTCAAGGCTTTCAAGGTCACGACCACCTATGTTGTGGAAGAAGCACTTGCGTTGATTGAAAATCTTTCCATCTGCAAATACAAATAATTAAATTCAAATACACCATATTGGTTTAATTCCCTCTTTAAATAAATCAAACAACACAAACATTCATGGACATGGAAAATTCGTTTTTTTTGTTGTTGTTGTGATAGGATACGATGCTCTTTCTCTAGGTTAGCACAAGGGCCATAAAAGATTAAGAGTGTGTTTGGTTCTATTCTAGTAGGTTGAAATCAATTCTTGATGAAAATATTGATGTTTGAGTCATTTAAAGAATTGATTTATAATAAAATATCACTTTTCGTATAAGCTAGAGAGAATAGCTTATGCATTGAGTATAGTCTGATGTGAGATTTTACAATTGAATTCTACAATATTACCAAACAAAAAACACTTTTCGTAAATGTGTCCAAACATATATTACTCCCCTTTCAATTTACTATAATAAATTTTATCAAAATGAATTGTGATAAATGTTGATCCAAACACACAATAAATGACTTATGGAATAGTGAAAAAGAGAGATTAAAACAATTTGTTTCACCAACCTCCTCCTGGAAGACCCCAAGGCTCAATCTGAAACACATCAAAATCTGGAATAATTTCAAAAGGAAGAGGCTGACCAAAGACTCTTCTCTTCAAGTAAAAATCCACAAGAACTTCATCAGTGGGATCAAACTTATACCCGGGTAGCAATCTAACAATTCCATCATCGTCCTCATAAGTCATGAGGTCCTCCATCTCAAAATGAACAATGTTTGAACTCTTAAGTGTGAATTATTGTTGAAAACTCATGTGGATATCAATTTATAGCTAGTGTCATCACCAATGTCTGCATTCCATTTAAAAAAATTTAATATCCTGATTTGAATAATATTATTATAAAAAGCTATACTTTTGTGAATAATATATATAATTCACGAAGAACAATAATAAAATAAATATCTGCATTCCATACTAAAAACTATTTTAATTTTATGTTTATTATAGAACAAACGCCTTTCGGATATATAGAAAGAAAATTAATTAAATTTATATTTTATTTAAAATAATAGGAATTATTTACTAATATTTAGAGTATACCGGTTTTTTAATATATGATATATACGTTTAAAATAATGTATTATATACCTTTTATTGCAAGCTAATATCTGGTTACAATATATAATTTACAAGTTTTAATTAATATTAAATGCTCATTATAAATAATATAACCTAATGTCCTGATTTAGATTAATATATTATGACAAATTTATTAGTATATAATATATATTATTTGCAATTAAAAAATTAACACTACAAGTTTTCATTCCATAGTATAAAATATCTTAATATTTACATTGATTTTTATATTAATTTTCTGTATCAATGTTAGTCAATAAAAAATGAAATTCCATAACGTAGTTATTTTCTATATTGAATTTATTACTTAATACTAAGCACATTTTTTTTTTGAAATGAAGCACATTTATATTTAGATTCATGTTTATGCATTTCACTTTTCAAAAAAAAAATGTTTATGCATTTCACTAAATATTCACATTTTATTTATTATCAAATATAGTTTAAAAAAATATTATCATATATATACTTGCATAAATAATCTATGGTAAGGAGAAAAATGAAAAGATGACAAAAATTTAAGAGAAAAATCTTCGTTTCGAAAGGTACTTTTAAGAAGTTAAATTAGTCCTACCAAAAAAGGATTAAGTTAGTGAATTAATTATCAAATAATAAGAAATGATAATACAAGTTAAAATAATACAATTTAATATATATTAAGAAACTGAATGAAAACCATTAGTTATCACATAACTTGTAAATAATCTACGTTTTAAGAATTTAAATTAGTGAATGAATTATTAAATAATAAGAATAAAATAATACAAATTAAGAATAAAATTAAAGATTAAGAAACTAAAAAAAAAACCATTGACTATCACACCGCCTGTCTATTTATATCGTTTAATAATATATAACTTAGTACCCATTTTATTAAAAAAGATATAGTAACCGGGCTTGAATAATATATTATAACCTATATATGCATGTGTAAATAATATATATGTTCACAAAGGGACGTATTACATGAGAATTTTTTTTATATGTGAAAATGAGAATGATTTTAAATCATTTGATTGAAATAAATGGCTGAGATAAAACACCTGATTAATCAAGTCGCGTGCTTCCTCTCACTCTTTCTCCTCACGAAGTTTGTGCTACAGGGTATTGTAGGATTCATCTGCATTTTGAGTCGGGGAAAGGGTCATTGTTTTAGTGTTGGATTTTCCTGGTTTGGGGACATTTCCTTTCCTTTTTGTATGTATCTTTTTTTCATTTTTCTTGTTATCTTTTTTTTTTCTTTGTATTTGGTTGAAGTACTTCTTGTACTTCCAATTTAAAAACTTCTTTGGCTTATAAAAAAAACTTGTGAGACTCATTATCCCCTCAATCATTCCCCCACTACGAAATCTTTTCGCCGTTCTCCACCACCAAGCAATCCCACCTCAAACTAGAATTGTCTATGGGTTGATCGATGTTTGTATATACAAAGAATTATTGCATTTCTTTCACTTTTATTGGATTTTGTGATTTCTAATAGCAGTACAAGATCAGTTGGAGTCAATTGTGGCTATGTTATATAGCGTATAGAGGGGTTGTGCGTGGTGGTTTATATGATAAAGATAAAAATGATTTCAGGTCATTTGCATTGTAATTGATATTTAATTTGAAGTGTTTGAGAATAAGATGTTATAAACATGTATTTTAGGTGTAGTAGCTCTCTCAAACCCTTTTTGCTTTAAACAATGACGAAGGCAAACTTTTGAAGAAGGTGATACTAAGCCTAAAGAGACTGGTATTGTACATGTATAATTTTGATATTGGTAAAGAAAAGTATAATTTTTTGTAAAGAAATGTATAATTTTTTGATATTTGTAAAGAAAAGTATATTGGCTTTAGAGGGTTGTGATTCCAATTTTAATTTTAAAACTCATTATTATGTATCATATCATGTTACATTAAAAAGTTACTTATTGGTCAATTATAAAAGAAGACACTGAAAAAGAGCGCATGAATAAGTTTTTGTTCAAGAAGATTTGCTGCCCTCAATTAAGGAATGGGCCATTTGGGAAGGTTCTGAGAAACTGCTACTCTCAACGTTGAAACCAATGTCTTCGGTACTTCCTGCATTGGAGCTTTCCTCATTACACCCTCTTGCATCCTTCACCTTCTTTTTATTCTTATTCTTAAAGACGCGGTAAACAGCCCAATTTGTCATCTGCATTTTGAGTAACAAAGTTTAGTGACCAATGATGAATACGACAAAAGGAACCAACTTGGATAATGATATATCTTACCTACCAACCAATCATTCTCATGATATTTTAAAATGCATTACTCTAAATTTATGCTCAATTTTGGTGTAAATTAAAATGGTCAGTTTAAGAACTTGAGTTACGTCTAATTTTACTCCAAAAGATATTTTATAAGTGAGGATTTCTCTACCCTCATAAAAACTTATTTGGCTTAATGTGAAACTATAACGGTTAGCAAGTCATTGTAGGGTGTAATTTTTAACTTTTTGATGTACAAAAAAAAGTAATTTATTATTTTATTATGTACCTTAGATGGGTTAGTAATTGATGCAAGACGAAATTCATGCATCACCCATTCGGTCCTTCTAGCATAGGCTCCTTGCACTTCCCAAAAATTCAAGGTATTCCTCTTCCCAATCACTTGATTGTTTCGAGGGATAGGAACATATTTGTCTTTTTCCATAACTCTCCACTGGCCACTCCCTGCACTTCTCATGTCAATGTTTTCAAAATCACGACCCATAATATTGTAGAAGAAGCACTTGCGCTCATTGAAAATATTTCCATCTGCAAACACAAATTAAATCCAAAACACCACACCATCTTTGTTCAATTTTCAATTGAAATTAAACAACACATAAAACATTCATGGAACTTGGAATTTTTTTTTGGTATGACACAATGCCCATTCTCTGGGTTAGAATAGGAGCCGTAAAAGATTAAAGGGATCATAGAATAGTCATTAAGATGGTTCCATTTCCAATTTATTAGAACCTACCTGAATTTCGATCAATAAAAAATACTATTTAAAAGAGAGGGTTAATGACGCTTCTCGACTCATGTAATAGTGAAAAGGAGATATTTCATTTATAAAAAAAATTGTTTCACCGACCTCCTCCTGGAAGGCCCCAAGGCTCAGTTTGAAACACATTAAAATCTGGAATGATGTGAAAAGGAAGAGGTTGAGCAAACACCCTCCTCTTCAGGTAAAAGTCCACAAGAACCTCATCAGTTGGATCAAACTTGTACCCAGGTAGCAACCTAACACTCCCATCATCGTCAACATAAGTCATGAGGTCCTCCATCTCAAAGGATCGATGTCACACCAAGTGAATAAGGGACTAGTTTGAACTCTTATGGTGAGTTTTGAAATTCATGTGAATTGAACGTCAATTTATAACTCGAAATGCAATGTCATCCATTTTGGTGAGAGCGAGAAGAGAGAGAGAGAGAGAGGTTATTTTAATAAATAAATAAATGTAAATTTATAAATAATATTCATTTTGAATTTCTAAACATATATTTTTTTACAAATTCTAATTTTAGTTTTACTAAATTAGTTCTTTCTGTATTTCCAAATTAATTTCTTTCCAACTTAAATCTCCAAATTATTTTAATTTCTGATTTTCAAAATTAGCTTATTTCCAAATATATGTTAATTACTCAAAGTAGAAATAAACTAATCTTAGGATAGAATATAAATATCCAATAATTATTTCTATATATATATATATATATAGAAATAATCATAAAATTAAGGTTACTAGGAAATTTAAAAAAATTATATTTCTAAATATACTCCAATAATTAAGTATTTCCTAATAATATTTAATTGGAAAAATAATTCTGAACATGTATATTCCAAATTAAAATTAAAATTTAATTTTATGACCAATATAGTTTGTTTATAACTCGAATCAATTATTTTTAAATTTCCAAATTTTAAAGTGAGTATAATGCAAAAAATAAAATAGTTAAGATGTTAATTTCACTTTAAAAATAATTGATCACAAAAAAAATTACGTTTGTTAAAAACTTTAATTCATAAATTTTATAATGAACTTATTTCTAAAAATATTTTATATAAAATATAAACAAATTAAAAAGTAAATAAATATAAGTTTACAAATCATATTATATTTTTTTTTTTGAAAACGAAAGGTATATTATTAAAAAGAGCCTAAGCCAAAATGAGCTATAGGCAAGAACCAAGTACAAACTGAATCTGATAAGACTAAAGCATGAAAATACATCTTGAGCTGTGCTAAAAACCTTCCACTAACCCACATAATGACGAAACGAAACCCCAAGAGAGAGCCTCATTAAAACCTTACTTGGAAAAACCCAGTGGGATAAAAATCAAGTAAGGAAAAAGAGTACCACAATCTTGGGGAAGTCATTCTGCACTAACAAGAAAACATGTAACACAGCTTAGTCCCTGGACACATTAAATCGTTAAAGCACGGCAAGTCCGCAACGGCACCAAATTAACGTCAATAAACAGCAACAGAATTTCGTACATCACCAGCAATAACAGCGAGTCCAGCAAACATCAACATCAACAGCAACAGCCAACGATCCAGACGACTCCACAAGCCTTCCTGCCTGCTCCAGGTAGGCGTTCCGACCCCAGTAGTACTGCGTTAAAATCTCCACCAAGGAAAACTAATCCACCATGCCCCAGAATATGTGCTATCAACGCATCAAAGCATACTTATCGTTCCTGAGCCGCATGAGGACCATATATATTGCCAACTAACACACTGTTTTCAAAATTTGGAATTTTTACAGACAATAGAATAAAACATGTGTCCGTAGCCACTATCTGAACCTGTAATGAAATATCACGCTACAAGCACATCAAACCGCCCGATGTTCCCACTGAATGGACTTCAAACTGTCTCATTTGCATACTTTGAGTCCAAGAATCAATTGTACGCTGTCGTTGCTCATTCACTTTGGTTTCTTGCAAAAACAAGAGTTCTGGTTTCAGTTGCAATACTGTTTTTTTTCACCACTTCTCTTTTGGTCGATCCGCCTAGACCTCGAACATTCCAGGTTAGCCATGGTCCTGACATGTCAGTTTAGATGAGGATGATTTTGTCGAATTTGAGCCTCTAAGCCTCGAAGCATCAGCGCTTCCGAGCCTCTCGGTTTCAAACCCAACTATTTTCCAAGTAACCAAGTTCTCTGAGCCCGTGTCGACACTTCATCCTCCCCTTGCACTGGTTCTAAATAATCCGCTGGTAAAGGTTTAGGTTTATTCTTGCTGCCTTTTGGATGCCCACGCTGCGAACTTTTTTTAGAGGAATTTGTTTTTGGTGATTGTTCCAATCCCGGCGACACAGAAACGGGTGAAGTTTCACAACCGGGGGAGCTTGCAGGTTGGATTCCATTCTGAACTGGTGTCATATGAAGGGATTCATCACGCATGAGAGAAGAAGTATAAACTTTCTTTCTAACTATCTGATTAGGCGTCGTATGAACGAACTCGCTGCAATTTTCATGTTGCTTCAGAGAAATTGAACTTGAAACGGGACCCACTAGGCTCAAAAACGAATTTTGATTATTAACTTGTGGTGGCAAACACGTCCTAGTCCATGGAAGCTGATTATTTGGTCGTGGGTCCCTGCAATCAAAATTAAAAGGCCAAGGATAATTGTTATTTTGAATCAAATCTTTGGAATTAAAGGAAAAACCTGTAACTGAATATCTCTTCTCCTGATTTTGAATGTTTTTATCCATGATTTGTTTTTCTTTGCTCAATATTCCATCAGCTTTTAAATTCTCCATCCATCCCTCAATCTCCTCCAAAGAATAGCCTGCATCAATGATATCACGTAACTGTTCCTTTTGTTCCGCCACAGAATTGAGTGCAGCCATTAACGACAATGAATTTGAATTTGAATTTGGCCCAAAAGATTCCTTCTTCTCCGGCTGGTTGTTCTTCACGACCTCCTCCTCTGGTGAGATACCGTCGCCGCCTTGCACCGCTACAATTCTTGCGTCTCCGCCGCTCCTCAAACCCTCCAAACCGCCATCCCTGTAAACTTCATCTACTTCGTCAGGATCAATAGTTGTTGCCGAACCAAGATCCTTGTTATCATCTTCTTGAGCTTCATCTTCCTGTACCTCATCATCTGCTTCAACCTCCTCCTCTTCAGAATTATACACCTTTACCGGAGTGGACGGCATATCCTCAACTACGCCATAGTCATGTGCTTCCACATCCTTCTCAACCAGGATTATACAGGATGTGCCCCCAACATCAACAGCCATCGTGAAACAATGTAAAAGTGGATGGTTCATGCGAACTAACACTCGAGCGAAATCCGCGCGATGTCGTAGCATAGTTGGAGTGTCGGCTAAAACAAACGTTCCTAACTTGTTTCCTATTGCAGCGAAAAAAGCTTCGTTCCATAAGCCCAACGGAACTTGCCATAAGCGAATCCAGACAAAGTGCGACGTGCCGAACGTGAACACAGAACATGGTTTTACATCCGTAAGCAACTGTTCCAGGAAGAAAGCACATTCTGTGATAGTGTTGTCCATCTCTTCCTTATTTTCAAACTCCAATATCACTTCACTAGCTCCAAGCGGGATTAATCTGAAATTGAACAAGCCAATTTGACTAAACTCCTCCTGTAGAATCTCAACTGGCTTAAGTGAAAGTGTGCGAGCCTGAGCACACCTTTGAACCCACGTTTCATCCATGTCTGTTGCAAGAAATTGTAATTTACTTGATTCTTTTTTCCCAGAAGGCCAATCTGTTTCATGCTGTTTCTGAGCTACAACATCTTGGTTATTCGCTATATTTTCCTCCTTCAATTTCCAGCCACGAATTTCATATTGATGCTTCCCTGGCGGCGGAACTCTATCAGTTTGAAAAGTTCTTTGGAATCTCGCTTTTTGAACTACCAAATAGTTTCCTTCAAGTCTCAGTCCATTGAACTTACGTATTGCTGCTCTGGCTTCATCATCACAAGTAAAACGGACAAATCCGAATCGAAAGCGACGATGGGGTTTCTTTTTTTGCTGAATAAAAACCTCACGTAATCTTCCTGCTTTCGCAAATATTGCTCTCAATTTTGCATGAGTAATCCTATCTCCCAATCCATCAACAAAAATTGAAAAGGATCCTGGTAGCAGATTTAAACGCTGCTGGTTATTTCCTTGGCTTTGGGAACGTCGAAACTGGTACCGTAGTGAAGCAGATTTGGAGCCTTCCCCTTGGATATGCGCCGGTGAGATCTGCCTTTGCTGAACACGACCACCATGTTGCTCTTGACGCACTCCCGGCTGATCACGATGCTCTCCCGACACCTTGGTTGGTCTCTTGAAACGACTGCCATCTTGCCTTTGCCACTGCCTGGAAATTTGTTCTCCCCGGGATCGTTGATCACGATCATGGCCGGCTGTCTGCCATGGCCGGAACCACCGTAGTGGAGGTTGCCAACCAGAGCTTCTCTCTCTACTCTCTCTCATCCCATTTTTAATTAGCAATACAAATCATATTATTCTAAATATAAAATATTAATCTATTTATTATAAAATATAAATATAAATTAATTATTTCAAAATTTTCAAATTAATTTATTTCTAAATTAAACTTTAAAATTATATAAATTTCATAATTTCCAAATCAAATTGCTTCTATAAAAATTTAATTTATACAAACTAGAAATAAATTAAGTTGCATAATTTACATTCAGAGTAATTATATGTATTTTACAATACAAATAAATTTCAATTTTCAAATAAAATAAATTTTAATTTTATCCCGTAATATATTTCTTTTTAATTATCAACTTTATTTTATTTTGAGATAATTATTTGTCAAATTAAATTATCTTTATATACAAATTGATTCTACAAATCATATTAATTTCCAGATTAGCATATTAATTCAATTCTAAATATATTTAAATTATTTAAAATAGAAATAAATAAAAATATTTATTTTATTTTGAAAATAAATTCAATCTAGTTTACCAAGTAGTATTAGATTTAAATATTTCTTATAAGTATATTTAGAAAAAAATAAAATTTTGTTTGATTTAAATTATCTAATTATGTATTTCTCAATAAATTATTTTAATTATAATGAGTGTTTTTACTTTTTAGTAACAAAAATAAAGTTCTAAATAGATTTAGTTTATTATATAATGGAAATATGTTAAGGTTTTTTTTTTTAAGAAAATAAGTTAAGAGGTTTTGAGTTATATAAGTTTTCACTATTTCGGAATATAATTAAGTTTAATTACAAATAATATTATTTTCAAGATTATTAATAAACATATTTATTCTAAACTAATTAGTTAATCGGGAAAAAAAAAATAACCCGGCATATCAGTAAAGGATGGTGGTAAGATATGGCTTCTCAAGTGCACTTGGACTTAATTTCTCTAGTCCGGAGTGTATATATATCTTTTATTTTCAAAAAAAAAACCTTTGAAAAAGGTAGCTAGGGAAGATTATGACGAAATCGAATGTTTTAAAACTCAAACTGTAGACTGAGAGCGAGTTTCATTTTATTCAATTTTCTATTCACTCTAAATTAATTAGTTTTTTTTAGAGCAAAAGATAATTTTATTGAATAAGAAGATTACATAAGAAATAGAACAAGCAAAACCCCCTAGGAAAGCCACCCTTAGAGAAAGAGTCTCATTAAAACCTTACAAGGAAAAACTCATTAGGGAGAAAACCAAGTGAAGAAAAAAGAGAGCTTTCAAATACACAACCTCCCAAAATCCTCAGCAAGCCACCCACGAAGTAAACAACCCAAAATCCCCTAAGCTGGTATGTAAATTGTAAACCATTATACTTATCAGCCAAATAAAAACCCCTTAAACCTCTAAATAAATTAGTTAAAACGTAGAATTTAGTTTATATATATCTATATTAAACTCAATAATTGTATCAATATCTCAATTTAAAAATTAACTTATTTCCATCAAAATTCAGTCTATTTCGATTTGTAAATAAAGTTATTTAAGCTTCCAAATTATATTCTATTTAATTTTTTTTCTAAGTACATTTAACAAAAAAAATCTCAATTTAAATTATATGCATATAAATCTAAAGGCTTAATTGCACTTTTCATCCCTCATGTTAGACTCTTGTGCAATTTTGATCCCCTTTGTTTAAAATGAGCAATTTTAGTACACCAAAGATCAAAACGTGACAATTAAGTCTTTCTGTTAGCTTCCGTCAAACTGTTAACAGAAATTGATGATGTGTCAAGTATATTAATATTTTATTACCATTTTAATATTTATTTTTCTTTTATTTTTAATAATACTTACAAGTCATCATCTTCTCCTTCCTTCACTCTCTCTATACTCTATCTCACCCCATCTCCTTAGCCCAGCCACTCTCACCACCGCCCCTCCTCCTCCAACTCCTCCTCCTTAGCATCATCAAGGCTAGCCACTTTCACCAACAAATTGATACCAACATCAAGGCCACTAATAAGAAGAGAAAATAGAAAAGAAACTCAGATCAACAACAAAATTCATTGTCCAGTTTATTTTCAGAAAAATCAGAACGAAATCAACAGTTAAAGATGCAGGCTGAGATTCAAAACAAACACAAAAATCCTAGTTTCTTTCCAACCGCAAAACCCCCCAATCTCTACTCCTCTCCTCCTTTATTCTCTGATTCCTCTCCTCCCTCTTCACCATCGCCTCCCTCAACCATCAACACAAATTCTGGATGTCGAAATTGAACTCGAGCAGGTTGTTGGAGAGAAAGATAGAAGTGAGAGTTTCAATCATCTCCACCGTCACCCAAATGTTCTAGGTGCCGGAACCTCGCAAGGGTGGTGGAACCGCTTCAGATCACTCAAACCCTCACCACAACCTCCTTCGCTGCCCTTTGCCACAGAGCCGACACAACCTCCACCGATCCAAGCCCAGAAACACCAGCCTCCACGATCCAGGCCCGGAAACACCGGTGTTCCACCGACAACAACTGCAGAAACAAAACCCCCAAAACTCAATCCAAACTCAAGATCAAACTCAAGATGAAGAAGATGAACAGGTGAGAGGGAGGGAGAATTGAAGAAGAAGACAACCTCCATACCCTTCCCCTCTCGATCCCATGCAAAAGCATCCAGATCTAAACCAGAGATAAAGAAGAAGGCGTTGAAGACGAACAGATCTGCAACGCTCGACCCAGATCCGCTGGGAACCACCGTTAGAAGGGGGAGTCGTGGAGGAGGGGGAAGAGGGAAAGGATTTTGTGGAAAGGTAGGGGGAATATGATGGAAGGCACATATGGAGTCATGGAGGTGAAATGGTGGTCTGATGATGGAGTCATGAAGGTGGTGGTGGAAGAACGTGATGATGGAGTCATGAAGGTGATGGAGGCAGCAATATAATTTAGGGATTTTCAATTTTGTAATTAAGGTTTTAATTAGTTTTTCTTTTCTTCCTGAAAATGGGTTTTAATTAGTAAGTTTTAATTATATTCTGTTTATAAAAATTATATGTCAGCCAAGTGGAGTTCACATGAATTAATGAGGATCCATGTCATAAGATGAGCGCCACGTAGGATAATTCCGTTTAAAATTGGACGGAGGTTAACAGAAGGACTCAATTGTCACATTTTGTTCTTTCGTGTACTAAAATTGCTCGTTTTAAACAAAGGGGGTCAAAATTGCACAAGAGTCTAACATCAGGGACGAAAAGTGCAATTAAGCAAAGGAATTATATATATTTATATATTCAAAAAAATTTCTACGCTAAATAAAGTTTTGTTTTCAAAAATAGAAAATATTTACGGCTTTACTTATTAAACAGAATATCTGATTCATACAAATAAAATTAAACTGAGAGATTTAATCTATTCATAAAATAAATATTATAAATATGAATAAATTTAAATTTCCGATTAACATTTTAAATAATTTCCAAGAACCGGAAATAACCTACCAACATATTTGTTTGAATAAAAAAAGTTACCTTATATTTTTAGATTTAAATTATTTGTTAATTCATTTATATAACTAGAATATTTTTAATAAATAATTAAATTCAAATAATATTTAAACCACCAACCGTTCGATTTGTATTTTGTTTTTTTAAGTAAACTCTCTTATTGAGAGATTCTCTACTTATTCCTTAGTGTTTTTGTTTTTTGTCTTGTTTTCCGACGTACAACAAAATATAAGTTTTATAGTTCAATTATATATAATTATAAAATAATAATAATATTAAATATCATTAAATTTATTTTAGTCTGAAATTAATTTAAAAAATTAATTATTTGAGCCAGTATTACTGTTTGATAATAATATTAAATATCATTAAATTTATTTTAGTCTGAAATTAATTTAAAAATTAATTATTTGAGCCAGTATTACTGTTTGAGATATATATTAGAGATTTTGCACGTGCAGTGCACATGTTTCTTTATTTGTCATCCATAAAAATTCATAATAAAACTAAAAATTATGTTAAAAGTATTAATTTTAAAATATACAAATAACATGATAAAAAATATATTTTATTAATTATGAAAAAAAAATGCAATCAAATATAATTATAATGAAATGTTTTACGGCTGCCTACTTCAATTCGACTCTCAAGAATGGTAGCAGCTCATGGTGAGGCACGCTAGCAGTGCGAATTTTCTCACTCACTTATGTTTGGTTGATTAGGCGATGACAAATCAATTCACAAATAGCGGTCGTGAAAAAACGCCACAAACAACATGTGACACCTAGGAAAGTGGCAGTTAAGGGACTGGCAGGGCAACAATATGTGGCGATTAAGGACCACCAATAACATTTGGTATCAAAGCTAGTGGTTTGGAAAACCGTCACAAACAACTTGTGGCACCTGCGGTGGTGACGTTTTTTACTGCTAGGGGAGCACTCTGTGCCCGCTACGGCTGTAAGTGGGAATAATCTGATCCGCGAATTCAATCAAATTGAATCAAATCAAATACATTATGGTGGGTTAGATTGGGTCATTAGTTCAGTTCGGATTTTTCTTAACCGAATCCGATCACCATCGATTTGAGTGTCGGATTTAGAGATTGAATATACGATAAATTTGAACCAACCCAATAATATTGAAATAGTTTTTAAATCATTTGTCTCAAAGAGCTCTAGCCTATCACATAGTCTACATTTTTTTTTGTTATATTGGAAATTATATAGTCTGCATTTACTCATTTAGGCTTTACACCCTAACACACTTACAAATTTATGTTTACCTTGTAGCTATCATTTAAGTTTGTATTGAAAATCTTGATCTTAGTTTGTTTATGTTGGATTATATGGATTATGAAATATTTTGTTCTTTTGGAGAGGTTGGATTATATGGAGTTTCTATATTTTCTATAATTTTCATATTTTTAGAATAAATTTCATACAAATTTTAAAATAATATTTTTTTTTTTACTCTGAATCCGACCACCCGAATCGAACTATCCAATTGAAATAGGGTTTGGCTTGGTCCAGGTCCAAAAGCAAAAATCAGAAAATCCAAACCAACTCAAACCAAATATGTTTGATTGATTTACACATTTAAACACCTTAAATCAAAACTAATTCGGTCCGATTACACTCTTAGTGTCTGCTAGTAATTGTGGCGTTGATGAACCGCCAACATTTCATGGCATAAAACTGAGTGTTCGTGTAAAAGCCGCACAAACAACTTTTGACACCTAGGAAGGTGGCAGTTGAGGGACTCCCAGTATATTACTTTTCATTCTACAGTATAACTAATTTTAAATATATTACATTATTACATGAGTTTTGTAATAACTCCCAATATTAATCAATAGGAAATGAAATGAAATCCAATCACATTGCAGATAAGTGAGTTGAAAATAAATTAATAAATAGAATATAAAAATTATTTCAACTCACTTCTCTCATATGTGATTGGATAATAAGTTATTTAACACAAACTTTATCATAAGTCATTTAGAGAATCCGTAATTATGCCATAAAAAAAATGGTGTTTCTCATCCTTCCTTTAAAACTCATGATTCTTATACCAGTCAGTAATCAAAGAGTCAGTAATCAAAGGAAAACGATTCCACTAGTGCGATGGAAACTTGTTATCCAAACCCCATTGCTCCAACCAAAACCCGCATCGGTTGGATTGGCATCGGCGTAATGGGCGGTGCCATGGCCTCTCGCCTCCTCAACGCTGGCTACTCCGTCACCATCTACGCTCGCAACCCATCAAAATGTCTTCCTTTACAATCCCAAGGTGCCCATGTTGCCAATTCCCCAGCACAAGTTGCACACTCCAGCGATGTCGTTTTCACCATGTTGAGTCACCCACCAGATGTTCGATCCGTGGTCTTAGAGAACACCGACAGTGTTCTTTCTGGGTTAGCTCCTGATCGTGTCACTGTGGACATGACCAGCAGCCACCCTGGTCTTGCCAGGGAGATATTCACAGCAGCACGCGCCAGAGGTTGTTGGTCTGTGGATGCCCCTGTTTCCGGTGGCGATCACGGTGCTAGAGATGGAAAATTGGCAATATTTGCAGCTGGGGAGTGTGCAGTGGTGAAATGGTTACAGTCCTTGTTTGAGATTCTGGGGAAGGTTACCTACATGGGTCAAGCTGGTTGTGGGCAGAGCTGCAAAATTGCGAATCAGATCACCGTCGCTTCGAATTTGGTTGGTTTGAGTGAAGGTTTGGTGTTTGCAGACAAGGCTGGGCTTGATTTGAAGCAGTTTATGGGAGCAATCAGAGGTGGGGCTGCAGGGTCTAAAGCTCTGGATTTGTTTGGGGAGAGGATGATTGAGAAGAATTGGGGAGGTGCGGATGTTGGGTATATGGTGAAGGATTTGGGGATGGGAGTGGATGTTGTGGAGAAAGGCGAGGATGATAAGGTTGTGGTGCTGCCTGGGGCATCAATGAACAAGCAACTGTTTTCTAGCATGGTAGCTATTGGAAATGGAATGCATGGCCCTCAGGGTTTAATCACTGTGATAGAGACAATCAATGGAAAATGACCTGTGTACTTGATTGGGAAACCCAGAAATTACTTACGCAAGCTTCTTCCGAGAATTGATTATGACTTCAAAATCAATTGTACAAGGGTTTCCATCCACGTGCACATTTCTGCTCATACATTTAAGGACTTCAGTATTGGATTGTCATTCAGTTTTTGTGAAAATTATGTTGCAGATTTGCCATAAATTGGATATCAATATATTCAAGTCTATTGTGTTGTAAAATTTAATTTTCGGTTTTCCTGGCCTGGAACCTTCTGGCTTCTGTTATGTCCCAAGTCTTTCATTTTCATTTAGATGTACAAGTAAAGATCATGAACATCACAACTTGAAGTGGAGCCTTGTGTTGTAGCATTTTTCTTGATGAGGAAAGAACTAATGTAGTATTTGAACTGAAAAAAAACTATAGTATATGATCTGCTATATGGGTAAAAGACCAGAAACTAACGTAGTATTTGAATTGATTTGAACATTTTCCTTGTAACAGAAAAATAAATATCAACGTTGACAAGGAGCTAGAATTTTTTCTACTGAAATGTCTTTACGATTAACATGTAAATGATGTTTTTATAAAAATATACCCCATCAAACTTTTTAAATAAATGATTCTAACCTCACTCTTCATTATAAGTTACACAAAGCATTTCATGAAATGCAACCTACTATCTTTGGTGTTTTTGACATGTGTAAATAGGAACTGAAATTATCTTTGGTGTTTTTGACATGTGTAAATAGGAACTGAAATTATTTTCATGTTATTAAAAATACTTTGTTTACCCGAAAGTCCTTCATATGGTTTTTTCACAAGAACCTTGTGATAGGTTGCAGTTCCCAAAAGAAGGCATTCATATAGTGAGGGAAAAGTGGAGTATCAATGCACGACAAGTGTTATGATTGTAAATGCAAACTTTGTTTTCGGTTTTCCGGAAATTGCGTCACAAAAAGGGATATAACACTTTGCATGAGAAAGAGAGAGTAGTTATATTTTAAAACTTCTTTCTTACTTGCTATAAATGAACTGCTGTTTTACACTTGAAATCAAATCCAAAGTTCAAAAAGTTCAGTTTAAGCTTTAAGACAATGGAAGCTCTTCTATCCAAGTACTTTTCTTTCTTTAACCCATCTGTCACACCCGAAGGCTTTATCTCTGTACCACAATCCTTAGCAGCCATAACACTAATTCTCATATTACTTTGCTTGTGTTTCAGATCCAATAATATCTACCTTATTGACTATGTTTGTTATCTGCCTCCTGATTATTTGCGGCTCCCTCACTCTCATTTCATGGAACACTTTGAGTTATGCACCCCTGACCCAGAATCCGTAGAATTTGAAAAGAGAGTGTTAGAAAGATCTGGTATTGGAGTAGAAGCTTGCATACCAGAATCAGTTCATGAGCTCCCACCTATTGGCACTATGAAGCATGCACACGCAGAAGTTGAACTAGTTCTTTTCACAATTGTCAAAGATCTTCTTTCCAAATACAATGTGCATCCTAAAAGCATTGACATCCTTGTGTCAAATTGTAGCTTGTTCTGTCCTACACCATCCATTTCTTCAATGATTATCAATGAATTTGGATTGCGCAGCAACATAAAGAGTGTAAACCTGAGTGGAATGGGTTGCAGTGCTGGACTATTGTCAATAAGCTTAGCCAAAGATCTTCTGCGAGTTCACAAAAAGTCATTAGCTTTAGTTTTAAGCATGGAAGCTGTAGCTCCCAATGGCTATAGGGGGGATAACAAGTCCATGCTTATTGCCAATACACTGTTTCGGATGGGGGGAGCAGCCATTTTGCTATCAAACAGAAAACAAGACAAGGGAATAGCCAAGTACAAACTTGAGCATCTTGTGAGAACTCACATGGGATCAAATGACAAAGCATATCAATCTGTTTACCAGGAATCTGATGAAAATGAGTTAGTAGGTGTTTCCTTGTCAAGAGGACTTCTAACTGTAGCTGCTTCAGCTCTGAGGACTAATATAACAAAATTAGGCCCTCTTGTCTTGCCATATACGGAGCAGCTACGCTATGGGTGGTCAATGATTTGCAGGAAAATCTGGGCAACTGAGAATAAGGAAATCTATGTGCCAAACTTCAAGAAGGCTTTTGAGCATTTCTGTATACATGCAGGTGGTAAGTCAGTAATAAATGCCATTGAGGAAAGTCTCAATCTGCAGAAAGAAGATGCAGAAGCCTCAAGGATGGCATTATATAGATTTGGTAATACTTCATCTTCTTCTCTGTGGTATGAGCTATGCTATCTAGAAGCAAAAGGAAGAGTGAAGAAAGGACATAGGGCTTGGCAAATTGCCTTTGGAAGTGGATTCAAGTGTAACAGTGCAGTATGGAAGTGCCTTTATGATATTGATCCAAATGTAAGGAATGCATGGTCAGATAGAATCCATTTGTATCCAGTCGAGATACCTGTGGTTGATTATTGAAGTTATGCTAAGGTCAAGAAGCATTAGCGATGTAATAGTTTAAAAGTCAATGGACATTACTTATATTATATTTTTCTTGTAAAATAGCCTCAATTTCATACATATCTGGGAGATAAATTACAAAATAATTTTAAGCTGCACCTTTTTAATATATAAGAAGGTTGCCGTTTGCAAACCCAGAGAGGTTATTGACCAGAGCTCTAAGAGTTAAATGATTTATTCAGCATTATACATTTGAATCTGTTTATAAAAGTTCGACTACCCGCACCATCAGAATATATGTGGATGTAGGTTATTGATCACAACTCAACTAAAAAAATCAAGGGGAGAAAAAGAAGTGACCCAGTGTGTGATTCATGGTACTAGAGCTTCACACCAAGGGGATCAAATTATCAGTACAAACAAAAGCTGTCTAGCATTATCTCCTAAATTACAAAAATTTACAAGCTTTGCCTACTGAGACTTTTGTGCTCTTAACTTTGCTTGTTGCTTGGACAAAACCTCAGCAATGAGCTGACGACCAAATAAGTGTGAATTTTTTAGGATTAGGTTCCTTGTTGACGAATTAACCACGTAACCTTGACCTGTCATCCATTGTAGCAAGTGTAGAAGCAAGTCCTTCTTTTCAGGCTGTTCAATATAGCGTGATACAGCCATCTCAAATAACACCTGCACATGAACAATTGGAATGTGATTAATTTTTGGAGTAAGAAGTAGAAACAAAAATAATCTGTGAACTCTGGCTCCCAATTTTCTGAAAATCTTCAAACTTAGACCCAGTTGGCCACAATTAAATCAATTGTTCTAACTTAAAAAGAAAATTCAAACTGGTGCAAAGCAATTAAGCTTAATTTTGCGTCTACACATTCCAGTGATACAATTTTGTTTTAAAAGTTCTTTAGCGTGAGTGTGGTTATTAAAAATAAATAAAGAAAATTAAGTCATGAACTCATTGACATCCTAAAACAGTATTTGAATCGCTATACTACCAATCTTATTACCTGATCAATCTTGTGCCCACAATCATGAAGTGTCTTCATAACATCATTTATCAAGTTGATGTTACCTGACTTCATAAATGCACTGGCAAATTTTTTGGTGGCAGGACGAGAAATAGATTTTGCATTATCCTGAACAGGATCAGATTCAGATTCATCAGATAAATCATGAACTGCAATTATATGAGAAAAATTAAGATTTATGTATTCCTAAACCCTGGAATACCTTGACTACTACATATGCATCTTTCAAAAGCTTCCCTGCTAGGAGAATGTGCAGAATCTTCTCATGAAGTGCCTTGCACATTGTTCTTTTGCTATATTTCAACATATTATAGACAGAAAATGCTTCCGTATAAGCATTTACCTGACCAAGGTGGTCTATTAAAGAGGAACAGAGTTCCTACAAAAAGAGGAAGGTATTAGAAACTATTATTTGGTCACTGAATTGAAAACAGATGGAAAACAATTACAGCAGCTTCATTAAATGAAGCATTATCAGTTCCTTGTCAATTAGATAAGTAAAACTTAACATTCAGAATCTTTTTCCTTCTCCTAATCAATCTTTTATGAGTATTTCCTTTTTTTCTTCAGGAATGCAGGCTTTTACATGGGGTAAGGCTACAAGAGGCCCGATTGTATTATAAGAAAATAACAATATTGTTGGAAAATATATCAGTATTTATTGTTTTCCAGTCAATTCTAGAGATTCTATTATTGACTTTTTTATATGTAATAATTTTCTCCTTAATTCAAGGAGTAGTAACTCTCTCCTTAATTCAAGGAGTAATAATTGTATCCTCTCTATAAATACCAGCCTTTGGCTGAGGAATAAAATAGAACAGCATTTACCTATTATTTTCCAATATGGTATCAAGAGCCCTAGGTTGGGACTTCTACTGTAGAGCTTTCCACAGCTAGTCTGATCAACCTATTTCCTTCCCCGACCCGTTTCACATACCCATTTAGCCTCCTATGGCAGGTCGCAATAGGTGGCCCTCCATAGCAGAGGCCTACACCGGATCCACAGCCAACCACGACGAACAATCACTTGACTCGAGCGTCAACAGCGGTGATGGCGGTGGCAAAGGAGACGGCGGTGGCCGCGGTAATGGTGGTGGTCGTGGAGATGGCACACCAAAGTTCGTCGCAAACAGTGGCGGTAATGGCGGCAACAATGAAAACAGGAACAACAGTGTTTATGGTGACAATAATGTCAATATAGGTTGCAATGACCAAGAGGGTTCCTCATACTCCCTCAAGGTCAATATTCCTAAGATGAATGGGAAGAACTATAATGAATGGGCCCAAACCGTTCGCTTGGTATTGGATAGCAAAGGGAAGCTTGGTTTTTTAACAGGAGCAGTAGCTGAACCAACAAGCGGAGACCCTCGTTACAAACAATGGAAATCTGAAAACTCCTTGATTATTGCTTGGTTGGTAAGCTCTATGGAAACTGGAATAGGTAAGCCTTACATGTTTTTGCCTTCTGCAAAGGATGTGTGGGAAGCTGTTAAGGAAACATACTCTGATATTCAAAACTCTTCCCAAATTTTTGGTTTAAAATCAAAGTTATGGCAGGCTAAACAAGGTGACAGGAGCGTAACTGCTTATTACAATGAGCTGTTGACCCTGTGGCAAGAATTAGATCTCTGTTATGATGACAATTGGAGGTGTACAGAAGATAGTGTTATGTTTCTCAAGAGGCAAGAAAATGATCGTGTCTTCATGTTTCTTGCTGGGCTAAATACAGACCTTGATGAGGTAAGGGGTCGAGTTTTAGGAAAAATACCATTGCCAACTCTTTGTGAAACTTTTGCAGAAATCAGAAGGGAGGAGGCACGACAAGGAATTATGATGGACAAGACACCACGAAGTTCTGAATCTGAAGGCTCTGCTCTGGCTACTAGGAACCTCGGCGAGGGAAAAAGGTCAGACAAAGTTCCTTGGTGCGATCACTGCAAGCGCGAATGGCACACGCGTGAAAATTGTTGGAAGCTCATAGGAAAACCTCCTAACTGGAAGAAGAAAGGTGGTCGTGCATTTCAAGCAAGTAATTCTGATCAAGGGCAGCAATCCTCTTCGACTCAGCTTCCGCTCACTACGGAACAACTAGACAAACTGCTCAAACTCCTCGAGTCTTCAACCCCTTCTTGCTCTATAGCAACAAAAGGTAATTCTGCATGTCTTAGTGTCAGTTCCAGTCATACTTGGATATTAGATTCAGGTGCCTCGGATCACATGACAGGTGAATCCACCTTGTTTTCTTCATATAGTCCATGTGCAGGTAATCAAAAAATAAAAATTGCAGATGGCTCTTTTTCAGCCATTGCAGGTAAAGGGTCAGTTGTGTTGTCTCCAGTGTTAACTCTTAACGATGTCCTTCATGTTCCAAACTTATCCTGTAATTTAATGCCTGTTAGTAAATTAACCCGAGATATAAATTGTCAAACCAATTTTTTCCGTTCTCACTGTGTCTTTCAGGATTTGAACTCGGGGAAGATGATTGGCAGTGCTAAGGAGAGTGGAGGACTCTACTACCTTGACATTGGATCTGCATCACAACTACCTCAAAAAACAATAAGTTCCTGCTTTGAATCTTTTTTTGTTTTGAATAATAATGATGACAACGTTATGTTATGGCATTTACGATTAGGTCATCCTAGTTTTCATTACTTAAAACACTTGTTTCCTAAGTTATTTTATAATAAGAACCTTTCTTTGCTTAAATGTGAAGCATGTGAGTTTGCAAAGCATCATCGTTCCCAATTTCCAATACAGCCTTATAAACCATCAAAACCTTTTTCTATTGTTCACAGTGATGTTTGGGGCCCTAACCGTACAAGTACACTTTCTCTTAAAAAATGGTTCATCACATTTATAGATGACCATTCAAGAGTATGTTGGGTGTACTTGTTAAAGGGGAAATCAGATGTTTGTCAGGCTGTAAAGGATTTTTGTACAATTACTACAATGGTGCAGAACCAATATCAAACAAATATTCAAGTCTTTAGAAGTGATAATGGCAAAGAATATTTTAACACTAGTTTGGATGATTTTTTCCTAAAAAATGGGATTGTACATCAAAGTTCATGTCCTAATACCCCTCAACAAAATGGAGTTGCTGAAAGAAAAAATAGACATTTATTGGAGGTTGCTAGAGCATTACTTTTCTCAAGTAAAGTACCAAACTATTTGTGGGGCGAAGCTGTTTTAACAGCGGCATATTTAATTAATAGAATGCCCTCCAAAGTTCTCAATTTCCAAACTCCAATTAATACTTTCAAAGAATGTTTTCCTAGTACTCGTGTTTCAACTGATTTGACATTAAAAATCTTTGGTTGCATAGCCTTTGTTCATGAACATAAAAATGTTGGAAAACTTGAACCACGTGCTATAAAATGTGTTTTTGTTGGATACTCCCCAACCCAAAAGGGGTATAAATGTTTTGATCCAAAAAACAAGAAAATGTTTGTCACTATGGACGTTACGTTTTTTGAAAATAAACTTTTTTTTAATGACACTCATCTTCAAGGGGGGGATATAAAGGAAGACTCGTTTCAAATTGAGGACATGAGTTTTTTAAATAAATTATCTTTGCCTGTACCACAAAGCTCTAAGACTTATAGTTCTGCACCAACAGAAAATGGCCAAGATACTTTATCTAATCCTACTCCTGTTATGAGTAAGGAACTTGGGGAATCAGAGCCTACATTTTCTCATGAAGAAACCAATGAGAATCTTGACAATAGGGATGATGATGATCTAATTAAAATGCCACAAAATAATGAGTCACTTAAAGAGAACAGATTTGAAGTAGGAAACAGGACTTGGAAAGGGAAGGTTTATGTGAAAAAGCACCACAAAGAAAGGAATGAGTCCACATCTCAACACTGTCAGGAATCTGAACCGGGGAATGATCAACCTCCTAAGAAAATGAAAGGTAAGTCTATCTCTGTTTCTGAGAGTCATATTTTGTATCCTGATATAGATGATCCTGTTGCCATTAGAAAACCTGTTAGATCTTGCACTAAACACCCTATTTCCAATTTTATATCATATTCAAATTTGTCTTCATCTCTGTCTGCCTTCACCTCAAAATTGTCTAGTGTAGAAATTCCAAAAAATGTCCAGGTTGCTCTAGAAATTCCAAAGTGGAGGGAAGCTGTACTTGAGGAGATGACAGCTCTTGAAAAGAACAAAACTTGGAGTGTTATGACACTACCAGATGGCAAGAAGACAGTTGGATGCAAATGGGTGTTTACTGTGAAGCATAATTCAGATGGGTCAATTGAAAGGTACAAGGCTCGCTTGGTGGCGAAGGGCTTTACTCAGACCTATGGTATAGACTACTCAGAGACATTTGCTCCTGTTGCAAAATTGAACACTGTCCGAATTCTCTTATCTCTTGCTGCCAACCTGGATTGGCCCCTACATCAATTGGATGTTAAGAATGCGTTTCTTAATGGTGATCTAGAAGAAGAAGTTTATATGGAGATTCCCCTGGCTTTGAAAGCAAATTTGGACCAAATGTATGCAAACTAAATAGGTCTTTGTATGGATTAAAGCAGTCCCCTAGAGCTTGGTTTGAAAAATTCACTCAGTCCATGAAGAAACAAGGGTACATTCAAGGACAGGCTGACCACACCTTATTCACAAAATTCTCCCACGATGGGAAAGTTGCTGCCCTGATTGTTTATGTTGATGATATTGTCCTTACTGGAGATGATACAGTTGAAATGGCAAGAGTAAAAGAGAAATTAGCAGTAGACTTTGAAATCAAGGACTTAGGACCCATGAGATATTTTCTTGGAATGGAGGTTGCTCGATCAAAGAATGGTATTGTGGTTTCACAGCAGAAATACATTCTAGACTTATTGAAAGAAACAGGAATGAGTGGATGTCGTCCAGCAGATACCCCTATGGATCCTAATGCTAAACTTTGGGAAGAAGGTAGTGTTCCCGTTGATACTGGAAGATACCAAAGATTGGTTGGGAAACTGATTTATTTGTCACACACTCGACCTGATATTGCTTTCTCAGTTAGTGTAGTGAGTCAGTTCATCCATTCTCCTTTTGAGGAACATCTTGAGGCAGTCTATAGGATACTGAGATATTTGAAGGGAAATCCCGGAAAAGGCTTATTTTTTAAGAAGACTAGTGAAAGAAATGTGTCTATCTTCACCGATGCTGATTGGGCAGGCTCAGTCACAGATAGAAGATCAACCTCTGGATATTGTACCTATGTTTGGGGTAATCTTGTGACATGGAGGAGCAAGAAACAAGGAGTTGTGGCAAGAAGTAGTGCAGAAGCTGAGTTTAGAGCTATGGCTCAAGGTATTTGTGAAGGATTATGGATTCAGAGTCCTAGAAGAACTTAAGATGAAAATTGAGCTTCCATTGAAATTATACTCCGACAGTAAAGCTGCTATTAGCATAGCTCATAACCCAGTTCAACATGACAGAACCAAGCATATTGAGATTGATCGACATTTCATAAAGGAGAAGTTAGATGCTGGAATCATATGTCTACCTTTTGTGACTTCGAGTCAGCAAACTGCGGATATCCTGACCAAGAGCTTGGCAAGACCTACCTTTGAGCATTTGATAGGCAAGTTGGGCATGATAGATATCTATGCACCAACTTGAGGGGGGTGTTGGAAAATATATCAGTATTTATTGTTTTCCAGTCAATTCTAGAGATTCTATTATTGACTTTTTTATATGTAATAATTTTCTCCTTAATTCAAGGAGTAGTAATTCTCTCCTTAATTCAAGGAGTAATAATTGTATCCTCTCTATAAATACCAGCCTTTGGCTGAGGAATAAAATAGAACAGCATTTACCTATTATTTTCCAATAAATATCTATGTGAAGGTAAGGAAAATAGAAAGGAGAAAAACCATCAAACTCAAATAACATGCAACAGAATACACACTCACCCAGAAAGTAGAAACATACACAAGGTTATATGCTATGAAATGGGAAATGCATGAGATGGATGCACAAAGATGTGGGTGTATGTTACAAATAATAAAATTAAAAGGGCAAACTGGACTACAGTCTCATACCGAAGAAGACAAGTTCAATCAAACAAGAGACTTAATACTAGTATGAGGACATTGATAAAGCAATATACCTCCACTGGTTGATAGCCTTTACTATGCATGTCCTCCATGGTTCGATAAGCTAATAGATACATTTTTTCCCTACAAAAATATTTGATTAGAATATGGAAGGTATTGTAATCAGGACTGATTGCCAATTCATCCATCTTTCTTAGAGTTTCCATCACACTTTCCATTTCACCTGCTCTGCAGAAAGCACAGAGCATTGAATTTAATATAACTAAATCATATTTGTTTAAGGTAGTTCCAAAATCCTTGGCCAACTGTTTTGCCTCTCGAAAAAGCTTGGCTCGGCAAAGTGCTGATATCATGATGCTGTGAGCATAGCCATCTACAAGTGGGAATTAAACAGTAAATTACTACAACGTGAATGACGTCAAGCTAGGAGAGTTGCTAGAACCAGAGCTTAGTATGATAAAGAAAAAAAAAATTTATGGATATCTATCTATTATCAGCTCCAAAGAACAGAGGTTCCTGCAGAACTTCAAACAACGGAACAAATTTCGAAACTAGAAGGATAATATGCGAACATATTTGCAAAAGTTATTTTTGACCTCCACTGCACATGAAGCTGTTAAAGATAACTCTTCTAAAAGCTTAGGCTGATAAATGAAGGCCCAAGAGTGGTTTTATGCCTCTACTCTCTAACATCTAACCAGTCCCCTCACACAAGAACCTCTGGTTCTGAGTATGGACAACACACATACCCATTTTATCGTGTGAAATTCAAATTGGTTATGAAAAATATTGGTCGGTAAGAACTGAAATCCTAATCAATTGGTCATAAAGGCTCTGAAACCATGTCAAGGATCAATTTTACTAAATGTTTAGTTGGTACATGAAGACCAAAGTGTGGAATTAGAACTCTAAAAGAAGCAAATAAATTTCATAAAATAAGACAAGACCACCAATAAATGCTCAAAGGAAAAGGAATTGTATTTTTTGTGTTCATCACATTACAATGAAAAACATGAACCATGTACTCAAAACCAATATATATATATATATAGGGAGCATATCAGGTGAGAGGAGTGGTTTATGGTGAGAGATGAGAACAATTAATAATAGCCATTAGATAATTTTAAATGGTCAGGATTTAATCTCATTTAGTATATTCCCACGTGATACTCCAAACCCCAGTTTTTAATCCCACGCGCATCTTCTTCCTCTGGTTCCTTTCTCTCGGCGTTAACCTGTTTATGGCCACCCATCTGTCCTTGCCTTCGTTCTCTCCTCCCCTATGCCATTGAACAATTTCCTCAAAATCATGATGCCTTCATGCTTAGAAATGAAAGATTCCTAATTATTGCGCCATCCCAATCAATCAACAAAGCCATCTAGCCCCATTTTACCACATACAGACAGTTGTCGATTTTGCTACATTGACTAGCAATTGCTTCTTAGTTGAATTGTTTTTCTCAAAATTGAATTAATCCATGTGGCAACGGGATTTATAGATGAGAAGAGAAATTGGGGATTTTGATGAGAAATCCCTAAGTTTGCCAGTGAAGGATGAGATCTTTTAATTTGGCACCTTTCAGTGATGGGTCATGTACTTGTGTTTGAAATAGGGAAGAGAGCAGCATCAATGGCGGAATGGAGAAAGACAGCATCAGGTGCGTGAGAAAGAAAGATACAACACAGAGGAAGATGCGCGTGAGAATTATAAATTGGGGTTTTGGGTGTCACGTGGAGTGCATTTAAATAGATTAAATCCTAACCATTCAAAACCATCTAAGGGTTATTATTGAGTGCTCTCACCTCTCACCATAAACCACTCCTCTCACCTGATATGCTCCCTATATATATATATATATATATATATATTAATTGGTGCTGTACAGCATTTTTGGTCACTGAAAACCGGTCGACTAGGCTAAATAATCATATAGATTTATAGAGGCTCAATGTATTATTTCATTGAAGCAAACTCAAATAAAACTTACCAGACCTGACCTGTTTCTTCATCATTTCATCAAAAACTATTTTGGCTTCATCCATATGTCCGGCCCTAGCTAGGCCATCCATCAATACACAGTAAGGCATCTGCACATAAACTCAAAGTAGTCAAATTAGATAATCAAAAGGAGAAGACAAGGAAAAACAAAAAAAGTTAAAAGAAGGATATATACAAGTTATGCTAGGAAATAAATTTTAAGGTATCAATAGTGTATGCATAATGCTACCATGTGAACATCAATTTATTTAATAATGTTTTAATACAAATAAAAAACTAACAACCCTTGTTGATTTCAAAGGTTACTATTACCTCATCTTCAGCATAGCCCAAAGATTCCAACTCAGCTAACAATTCTCTTGACTTCTCAAACAAGCCTCCTTTAACATATACCTTCAGTAAGGTTGTCAAAATGACCTGCAATTTTTTTAGTAGCTCAAGTTAAATTCAGTGAAGGATTGCTCTTCAATCAGATATTAAAAATCAAAATATAACAAAAATATAAAAGATTATGCATTTCAATTTGAAAAACAAGGAGGAGATACATCAACCTGGTGTGAGACCCCAAGGGATTATGAACATGTGATAAATATGCACCTTAGAACCATTAATTATCAAATATATATACTGTTATGAACCAACTATTCCAAGAGCTTAAGTTGTTGGGTAAATGACACGTGAATTGTTTTTTATTATATCTAACACACCCTCTCATTCAAGAGCCGATTGAGCTTGAAGCGTGGACAACGCACAGACCCATCTACCTTGTGCTGAAACTCAACTTTTTTTATTAGATGGGGGCAACAAGGATCCAACTCTTGACCGCTTAGTATAAAAAACATTTGAAGTTTCCAACCTATATTAGAGCACATACGTCATAGAAACTGCTAAACATGATTAAATAGCTATTCCATGAATTCTAAGGTTTGTAAACAGAACAACCAATTAGCATCCTATGACGTGTAGCCAAATGAATGATATACTACTTATCACAAATTGTAATCTTACAAATAGCAAGTAATAAGGAAAACAAACCTTGTTTGGTACTAACCCTTCAGATTTCATATTTTGAATCAACATATCAGCTTTTTCGTTGTCTCCACATGCTGAATAAGCATTGAGCAAAGAGCTATAGTGATAAACATTTGGTGAATGACCTTCATCCTTCATCTGGTTAAAATAGTGTTCTGCTTCTTCCCATTTACTATTAGAAGCACACACTGCCAGAATTCCCCCATAAATTACATTATCCATCCTCAGTTTATTTAATTTCAATTCTTGAATCAGCTCTAGTGCCTTAGGATATCCATCTTTTACTTTAGTGCAACCTGCAAGAAGCTAAGGATCAGAACAACCAAAATTAGGCAGCAAGAAATAATTAAATACTCAAGTTAGAGCCATGTATATTTTGTTGTGTATACATAAGAAGTCAATGTTTTAGATGGAAAATCAAGCAGAGAATGTTGAAGATTAGTTGATTGATGGATGGTGGCCTTTTTTTCAAAGGAATTGCTTCAAGCATGTTGAATTAATGTCAGACAGAATTTAAACACTTCACACTACATACTGAACTCTCTCTCTCTGTTTTTTTTTTAACACTATTCAACAAGATAGGAACTTTGTAGTTTGTATATTAATCCATCCATGTCTATGCACTTAGATAAACTATCTAACAAAATATTCATGTTAACAGATAAAATGAAAGTCTCTCAAGGTTTCGAATGACAGTACCGTGCTATAAGTAACAACATCCGGGACAAGACCATCTTCCTTCATCTGCTGAAAGAGTTTCATGGCAGCATCGAACTTGCCTTTCCTGGTTATACATCTGAGAACAGAATTACATACATAGACATTGTCCTTGGCTGATTCAACTTGAATGCTGTCATACAGTTTCAGCATGGCAGCAGCATCAAGTTTATTCGCCATGAACCTTACATAATGCGAATAAGACGACACGTCAAGCTTATTATTCTCTTGCATCCATATAAACAGCTGCAAATGCAATAATCAAAAGCAATGAGCAAGTTATGTAAATGTTTCCCGAAATATGATTGATTCACTACAAGTACAAGCAAGTAGAAGCTAGAACCTGAGAGATATGGTTGAAATCGTTGGAATTGCCGAAGCAGTGCAAAGCGGCATTGAGATCCTTAACTGTCAAAACGTCTCCTACCCTGATAAGAATTGAAATTGCAGTTATAGCTGTTAGCATAGTGGAGAACGTTGGAGGAAGATGAAGAAATGAAGTTGACCTTGCGAGAGCGGAGGCTAAATCGGAAGCACGTTGAAGTTCAAGTGTGGCAGATTTTCTTGCGGAGGAGAAGGGTTTGGAGTTTCCAAGTTTGAGGGTTTTTTTCTCAGCTGTTGACGACGACGATGATGCAGAAGAGCAAGAGCAAATTGAAACTGAGAGCGAAGGAATCGGTGAATGGCGAAACGCCATTGCTGCAGCAACTGAAGATAACTCCATTGGTTTCTTCTAACAAGCTAGTGTGTGTGTTAGTGTGTATGGTGGTGCCATTTTCGTTTTCTTTCGCGCAAATTACTGGAGCTGGATTTGGGATGGGCCTCAATATTCACGGCCCGTTTTCGTTTAAAGCCCAGATTCGGGTCAATTATTGTCTTGATGATGATACTTTGCTACCTTTCCTTTTTCTCAAGTCAAGGTCAAAACATTAATTAATGAGTAAAGTATTCTTTTCTTACAAAAATACTCCTAAAATATAGATACAATCCCTTCATTCTAAAATGATTAATGTTTTTTTTTCGGTAAATCAGAAATATAAATTGTATCTTCTCGGCCGAAATTGATCTGAATTTTTCTCACACAACTCATATGTCTCATAGTTTTTACCACTTTAGCTATCAATTTGTTAAGGAGATAAAATGATCGTTAAGTATTTGATGAGAATTGTAATATGTGAAAATAAGAGTGACAAGTGAGGTGAGAAATATAACCTGTTGAATTTCTAAAACAAAAATATTTGGAAAATCTCTTTATAAAAAAAAGAAATATTTGAAAATCTAAAACAACCGTCATTAATGGAGGGAGTAAAAGTTTTATTACAAAACATGGTTGATGTCAGATAAGGAAATTGAAAGGTTCTATCTATGTCTGTCTTATTGTCTCTCTCCGTAGACTTGACTTGGTAACCAAGTTCCTTAAAAAAAGACTTTGGTATCAAAGTCACCGAACCGCTTCATTCTCTCTAGAGCTGGTGTTTGTGAGTGAGGAGAAGCTAGCTGCATGGAGCTGCTAAGATCATTGAAGAAGGAGGACATATTGGAGGTTCTCTCTAATGGCTTCTGTAACCACTGTGAGGATCTTGTGCATGATCGAATCAGAAGCCTTCATAAAAGTAATTAATTATGTTTATCTCTTTCTTAGTAATGTACTTTTGATCAGTAAAAAATTGCTGAAATTACTAGTTTTAATATATGGTGGCTTCTCAGTATATTCAAGTTTTGATTTTGATGCATGAATTGCTTTTTGAATTCAATTTCCTCTTTTTCATGTTTGGTCAAGGCTCTGTGGGTTTTTTTCATCTTTCCAAATCAAGGGCTTTGTATTTGTAATTGTTACCTTTCATGTATGTGCACATATTTGGAAATCTTTGTTAAATTAATGCTGAATCTTGTGGCATATGCTCCCCATTATGTTGGTTCTTTTTGGGCATTCATTTTATAGAGTGTCTTTTATTTTCTGAATGCAGGGAAGCTGAATGAAAATTCATCTGATGATGAAATTGAATCTATTAGAGATGCAGTTGACTTGCCTGTGAATGGAAATGCTTCAAAATCTGAATCTGTGACTAGAAGGCTTGGAGAACAAAGGGATAGTCCAAGGAACTCTTTGATAAAACATGATTCCGTTCTCTCGATGAGGAATGATAGACAAAATTTTGATTCTCCACTTAAATATTTGGGGGACTGCAAGCAATCTGATTCCGAATTGTTGTTAAATGATGCGATTTCTGGAGTTTCTTCATTGGAAAACAGGGTATCAGAAGAACAAAGGGAGCGTATCAGGTACTCTCAAGTTCACAGTAAAAAGGACTTTACCTGCTTTGAAAGGATAAATGGGAGAGATGTAAATGTGCTCCAAGGACTTGAACTTCACACCGGCGTTTTCAGTGCTTTGGAGCAGAACAAAATTGTAGAGCATATATACAGATTGCAATGGAGGGCAAAACAAGGGAAACTTAGAGGTACGTGTGGAGCTTCCTATTCTTTTTAAAGCATAGATGCTTACTTATAAGCAGTAATCATAGGTCTTTTTTGGGGAACTTGCAAGTGGTACAAGGTTATACATGATGTGCATGCACAAATACGCTTCAGATATTCCTTCTTGCCATGAATGAACAACATTGCATAGGTTATTTTTTGTTGAACAAATTAGGTGACTTCATTTCTGCAAGTGTTATCATAAGATTTCTGATTTGATTACTTTTAACTGATTAGGTAGTACAGAAACTTTCTTCTCTTTTTTTGCCTTATATTTTTGCTTCGTTGCAAATTGACTAGTTTTATGCCAATGTGTTCGATATTGCCACTAGTACTACTTGAAGCAAAATAGTTCCTCCCATCTAGTCTAGAATGTCTGGGTCTTATGCATTACATGGGATGAGTTAGCATAAAAGCATGAACCATTTTGTTATCTGATATATAATTAAATCGACTTCAATCAAGCAATCTCTTAAAATGAATTACTTTTTGTGCTAGATTAAATTTACGACGTGTCCAAAAATCAATGATCAGCATCATATTTGTATGCTAGTTGTTTTAGAAAACCTAGTCTTACATCTACTGGCCTTTCTTGTTTACAGATCGAACATATTCGGAACCAAGAAGGTGGATGCGTGGTAAAGGACGCGTGACAATACAATTTGGCTGCTGTTACAATTATGCAGTGGTATTGTCTATTTTACTTGGCACATTCTGATTTGGTCTTTAAGCTATTATTTTACATCATGCATACTATTTCAATAAGCTTTTATTTTGTAAAATCTCACAGGACAAGAATGGAAACCCTCCTGGCATAGTTAGAGATGAAGAGGTTGATCCATTACCACCTGTATTCAAACAAATGATCAAGAGGATGGTTAAGTGGAACATTGTTCCTTCCACTTGCATTCCTGATAGTTGCATTGTGAACATATATGATGTAGGGGACTGCATTCCTCCTCACATTGACCACCACGATTTTGTGAGGCCATTTTATACCGTGTCATTCTTGAATGAGTGTCAAATATTATTTGGTACAAACTTGCAAGTTGTTTGTCCTGGCGAGTTTTCGGGGCCCGCTTCCCTTTCTTTGCCTGTAGGGTAATCTTCTGCTCCCTCCTCTTCTTTTCCAATAAAATATGAATCAATTTTTCTTATCAGACTATACTTTTCACTAGATTTGTGTTACTAGTCAATTTACTTAATGTGTGTTTGGAAGCAAGTTGAATGCAATGTGAACGGATTTTCATCTCAATTCATAAGAGGGGTTTGGTTTATTTTTTGTGTCGAAATGAGTGCTAACGTCTGTTTGCATTGATACCAACGGGTATCCAAACATAGCCGAGTTGTTAGATCATATGTCCATTTCCTTTTTCTGGTTATTATCCTGACATTATATGGATGATTTTGATCATACAGGTCAGTGTTCATTTTGAGTGGCAATGGAGCTGATGTTGCTAAACATTGTATTCCATCTGTGACATCAAAAAGGTCCTTTTAATCTGGCAAATTCATATTCAACTGAAAATCCTTTCTTGTTTCATTGCACTCTTTTGTTAAAAATTTCCCTTTCGCAGGATTTCTATTACCTTTAGAAAGATGGATGAGAGCAAGTTACCATATAAATTTTCACAGGATCCTGAGCTAGTTGGGATCAAGCCACTTCTCATTTCTCCACTAAACAAAGCAGCCACTCAGCATGCTGAAGTTGGGAACTTAGAAACCCAACAACAGAAGGCTCACAGTGTTCAATCCGAATCTGATACACCTCGGAAGACTAGAAAGGAAATGTTTCATGTGGAAAATGAATTTCCTCCTCTCAATAGTAGCTTTAGAAAATCGAAGGTCAACAAATTTGGAAGCAGGGCCAGGCATTAAGCTCAGTGTACTTGCTTTTCATATTCTTTTAGTAGTTGTGGTTCACTTTTCATAAAATTTCAATATTGTATTTGTAAGAAGCTGATAATGAATATCAATACTACTTGCTAGTGAGTCAATCAGTGACAGTTAACTTCTGATGAATTGTAGTTTGCATTGTGTTAAGAGTACAAGTTTGTAAAATTTTCAACTAGTTAATAATACTGCTACCTTGTTATGAAAATATGAAATAGATTGGTGGATTGAATTAACAATATTTCTCTTAACTTTGCATCTAATCAAATCTGTTTACTGTTGAAGAATTAGATGCTATATGATGTTCTTGTAATGTACTTTGTTAAAGAAAGGTGTGTGTACTAGCTGACTTTCTGAATCAGAAAGCAAAGAATTAATACTAAGATAATATCAGTTGTGGCAGGTCATTAGACACATGATTTAATGTTCTTGGTTCTGACATGTTCTACATTAAAATCTATTTGCAAGTAGGCTTTTAATGCATAAGCAATTTGTGATGGGTTAAACTTTAAAGTGCGTAAATTGAAGTTAAACTACCAGCAATTAGTGTTAATAGTAAATCTGTTAGCTGTTCATTATAGCTACAAATTGCTTGGTACATAAATTTCAAAAGTTAAGAAGAAATGAAGAGGGTAAGATATACTACTACTCATTTCTACTATATACTTTTTCACGCATACAGATTCCCTGCAAGTGCAATTGATACTAAATGTTTAGCAATCGTTGTGTCAAACAAACTAAAACTCAATCTCTAGATAGGAAGGATATTTATGTATCATCATAATTAATCTAGCGGAGCAGAACTAGCAGTGGTATAGTTAATAGTTAATTACTTAATTCAAATGTATTGAATTTTATATTTTAAATTTTTTATGTTAATAAATATACAGACTTCCTCATAAGTGAATCAAAACAAGAAAATACCAAATAAGAAATTTGACAACACGTGATTGAATGTCCGTGTAAAACAATTTACACTCTATTTTGTATGGGGCGAGTTTTGATGGGAGTTACTCAGTGCTGAAGGGTATATAGTTGGTTGTCCGTGATGAACTTCATGTGGCATTAGAGAGTTGGTCTGAGATTTTGAAGCTCAAAGTCCTTAGTGAAAAATCATTTTTTTTTCTCTAGGCCATGTCAGTATGTTGTCTGAGATATTTATCTAACTTACCAGTATTCTTTTCGGTTGTCTAAATGACCCATGATAAAGTTTAGGTTAAATAATATATCATTTAATTACATTGAAAATAAGTGCGTTAGAATTTATATATTTTATTTATAAAAAATTATATTAATCTATGGAATTGTAAGTTAGTAACTCACATGGGTCATTTAAACAACCTCGTACTCTCTCTAAGGTTCAAATTTTATATTGCTCCAAAAATACCTTTTATAGTGTGAGATGTTACGTGAATCACAATTTACAAATTACAAAAGATTAGGTAGAACCGTAGAAGAGATGAAGAGGTAACATTCCCCAAATATAATAACCAAGCAATGAAATTAGGCACAGAATCAGGTTCTGCGGTGGCTTTATTCTCGTGATGGTGGTGCCACTTTGGTGCTGGACCTCACTACCCAAAACAACATGCATGTTTAGTTTAGTCTATGCATTAATTGCATTTTGTTAATTTAATTTCATTATATAAAAATTAATTTAGAATGAAGTGGTTTGTTTTTATAGGTATAATTTCACAGTGATGACTAATGTCTACTTGACAAATATCTTGAAGACATGGAAATGGGACAAGTCAATGGTGGAGGTGTCAACATTTGAGGTTACTTAATTGTCATAACAGGTAGGAGGGAATTTTTATGCTATACTACTTTTTTTGGCTAGTGACTAGTGTACATGTGTGAGTATTATAATATTATACATTAACATTAGTAGTGGCATGTTTGTGATAGGGATATTTCAAGGTCTCTTAAAAATAAAAAAAAATAGATAGATAATTGACAGTCAGAAATATTCGAAAAAAAAATCTTGCTATGTGATCTGAGGAATCATATTCCTGAAACTTAGCTTGGTTATGTTTTTTGGGGTAGTTGTCGGTTTGAGAGTGTATAAAGCATGTTGCCAAGCATCCCGGAGCTCTTGTATTGTGGGTAAACATAACACTTTTACAAAGGCTTTCATTTTTGTTTTGATTCTTCTGAGGTTCTTCTAGGTTTGAGGCTTTGTTTTGTACCACTGAGCTGACAGAGGATATTTCCAAGGTCTACTTATAATCTTATTTCAATATTTTTTTATTGTTGAATTTTATGTGTTGTATCTTTGTTATCCATTTGATGTATAAATGAACTCTTCACATCAAAGAATGCATGCGATCTAACCTGAAACTTTGTTGGTTTACCCATTTATATATGCAGATAGTGGAAAGGAAGTGGGTTATTTAACTTCTACATTATCTTTTCTTTAGGAAAAGCTTGAATTTTTTCACTTCTGACTTGGTAACTGGTTCTGATTATATTCAATTTCTTCTTTAGCAATTGAACTCCCTATGGTTATTCATACATGACTGTAACCCAATATGCATGTGTATTTTGTCCTGTTTTTGAGCGGATTCAAACTAGGAAAGGATGCAAATCTACTATGAAATTGATTAATAGAAGATTTCAGAAGGCATTTACGCTAAAAGAAAAAATTCAGAAAGCATTTTCACTAAAGGAAAAGTGCTTAATTCTCCTTGCTAGGAAGTCCTTTTACTGTGGTTTTTTCTTCCTTTTCATTTTTGAGACTCATTATGATGTTTGTGAATGTTCCAGAGTTCTTCATGGATACCATAATGTTGTAAAGCTCGTAAAAGGGGACATGAATTTTCTCATCACAACACTGAGTGGCATCTTTAACCTTTACACAAAAATGATGCTTTTCATAGCTATCCTGATATTTATCTAGATCACTGAAAAGCTGCAAGTAATGGAGGACTGTGGAAGGTACTATTCATGGAAACTCACTGCATTCAACAATAATTTGAGCGGGTCTGTTTTGTGTGCATATTCTATGGTTTTAGTGCCTGTTTTGTTATCAACGTTGTCAGAATTGATTTTTACATAAAATTGATTTGGATACATTTTTGAAAAAAAAAATGATTTTAGTAGAGTAATGTTGTGAAATTCAATTGTAAAATCTCAGAATTGATTGTGTTCAACACAAAAGCTACTCTCACTTGCTTCTGGAAGAATTGATTTTAGAACTGGAATCAATTCTCCAAAGTGACTCCCAGACATCTATATTGACTATTGTCATCCAAACTTGGTTTTACTCTATAAGAGTTGATTCTGAGATTCCACACATTGTTTCTTGTGAATTGTAGGCTTGATGAGAAGAATTTTCCAAATGGAGATGTCTACATTGGTAAGACCAAATTCGCATTGCTCCATGGCAAGGGAAAGTACATATGGTCTGATGGAACAGTATATGAGGGTGATTGGGAACACGAGAAAATGATAGGAAAGGGGTTGATTGTGTGGTCATCAGGAGTGCAGTATGAGGGTGAATTCTCTAGAGGTTACCTACATGGTTATGGCGCACTAACAACAACTTCTGGGTGCATTTATAGAGGGGGTTGGAGGATGAATGCTCGGCACGGGATCGGACGAAAGGAGTATTCCAATTCAGATATTTATGAAGGTTTATGGAAAGAAGGAGTTCCTGAAGGCAGTGGCAGGTACTCTTGGAACAATGGAAATACATATATCGGGAGTTGGAGAAGTGGAAAAATAGATGGTAGAGGGGTTATGGAGTGGACTAATGGTGATTCCTTTGATGGTTTCTGGTTGAATGGGCTTATGCATGGATCAGGAGTTTATAAATTTGGACATGGAAGTCTTTATATTGGGACATGGAGTAAAGGCCTAAAGGATGGAAAAGGAATATTCTATCCCGCCGGTAGTAAACATCCATCCATAAAGAAGTTGCATAACCCTGTTAACAATGAAGATAATGGTTGCTTATTGAATACGGAAAACCATGTGCGTCCAAAATCAAGAGTCAAGCGTAGCCTTTCTGAAAACATACCGGTTATCGGTAGATTAAGAAGCTCCCGTCAAATATCTCATAGGACCTCATCATTGGATATCACTTGGAGCCCTTTTGATCTTGCTCAAGATTGTGTATCTAACGATTCTTCTCTCACTTTATCCCATGCCTTTGATGAAGGTCAGTCTGAGGCGTCAGGTCAAAGTACTTTGGCTTATGAAAGAGAATATGTACAAGGAGTTTTAATTATGGAGAGAATCATCGAGTTCTCATCATCCCAGAAAAACAAACAGCAAAATAAGTTTAGTGTGAAGCAAGTAAAGAAGAGTCCATTTGTGGATATTTATGGAGGCCGGCAGAGCTATTATCTTAAGCTTAGTTTGCAGCTTGGTATCAGGTAAGTTAGCTGATCAAACATTTATATTGACACCTTTTCAATTATTTCAGAAAATTGATAGTTATGTTAGCATTAACAGTTGTCGATATCACCATTCTGTCTAGTACCGTATAGTTTGGGAATCATGATAACTGTAGTTTGTAGAAAGTGACTTTACACCTGATAATGAATGCTAGGCTGAAGTCCCTAATTATTTTGTTTTGCATTATGTGCTATATAGAGTTTTGAGCTGAATAAATTTGGATAAATTCTCAGGTATACTGTTGGAAAAATTACACCTGTGCCTGTTCGTGAAGTTCGGCCATCTGATTTTGGGGATCGAGCAAGGATAAGAATGTACTTCCCCAGGGTCGGTTCCAAGCTTACTCCTTCACATTGTTCAGTAAACTTCTATTGGAAGGATTATTGCCCTATGGTCTTCAGGTATTTATTAATTGTTTGCATATTAATTGTCATGCTTAAAGAGTTATATAAAGAGTCTTCAGGTCTTTAGTAAACCATGATGATATGAATTAAGGTTATATTGGCATACCAGTTGCACCAAAGTAAGAATGCTAATCAGAGTCATAGGCTTAGAAGCACAGTCTCTTTTCTGATGTTGTTGAACTTGAAGCTCTAATGCTTGTGACTATGTGACTAATTCGTGCCCATTCCAGTAACGCGCATATATTTTTCCAGAAATCTTCTGCATCTTTTATTCTTTTCTTGCATAATTACGCAAACTTATGTTTACAGGAATTTGAGAGAGATGTTCAGGTTAGATGCTGCAGAGTACATGATGTCCATTTGTGGCGATAGTGGACTAAGGGACTTATCTTCTCCAGGCAAAAGTGGTTGCATCTTCTGAACTGAAGGTATGTACTCTAATGTTGAACGGTGAAATGGTTTGTGATCATGAGTTAAATTATATTTTTCCGCATATAGAGGACAGGAAAACTTGATTATATCTGATATTTTGGCAATTATAAATATATATAAAGTAAGTTGAAATTTTCAAGCAGTCATAGGTTAGGTAAAGATACATGAATGATTTTATATCACATTTCTAACAGAAATTTCTCTAAATTTGTTGTGTTTGAATTCTGAAAACTTTCACCAATATATTTGTTAACCTGGCTTAGTTTCTAGACACTTCACACATTCAACTTTTCCCTCTTTTGTTTTACATGTGTTGATCTTGTGATCTGCTAAAGTTAATTAACAAGATCAGTCTGCTTCACTTCATTAGAATTTTTTAACTGTTAAAAAACAATAATAAAGCAATTTAGTTGTTTTCTTGCAGGTTCTCCTCAATATGCTTCCTAAATATTATCGTTATGTTGGAGATCATGAGAATACTCTTATTACCAAATTCTTTGGGCTTCATCGAATAACACTAAGAGGCCGGCAAAAGGTATCACCTAAAAATCTATCTCTATCTTTTTTCTCTGTGCTTGCAATAGTGACAAATGTAAGTATTTCCTTGTTTTTATTTACCAGGTGCGCTTTGTGGTCATGGGGAATATGTTTTGCACAGAACTGCATATCCACCGTCGTTATGATCTGAAGGGGTCTTCTCAAGGAAGATATACAGACAATGACAAAATTGATTGCGGTACAACATTGAAAGATCTTGATCTAAAATATGAATTTCATATGGATAAAAAATTGCGAGAATCCCTACTCAAGTAAGCTCCTTCTAAGAACCACTTATGCTATTGTGACAAAAGTGCAATGTATTTGTCCGTATACTAGATGAACATTTGCTGATAAATTTCAGGGATATAACACTAGTGCTTCTAGAATGCATTATTATATTAATTTGTTCTATTTCATATAAACATAACCATTAGTGTGTTTTCATCCAACAGCTTAACCATTTATTTTCAGATAGCTTAACCTTCTATACATGTCACCGTTAAATGATAATATTTCCAATTCAGATTGAATAATTACTAAAATGGGTTCTACTTTCTATATGGATATCAATAACTAGTACATCTCTTCAAAACAAATATTAACAAGGTTGGCATGAGCTGAGTTATGACTAATAGCTTGGGCGAATATGATCTAACTTTCTTTATGACTATTGCATTTGATATCTCATTGACTCAAGGGTTCACAAGCTCACCTTCTAATTATAACCAGAATATAATTTTCTGATGAAGGCAAATTTCTCTAGACTGCAAGTTCTTGGAGTCTCAGCATATAATTGATTACAGCCTACTGTTGGGATTACATTTTCGAGCTCCAGAGAATCTGAAGGCCTTGGCGGCGCATCATGAATCAATGCAGCATAAGGAGAGTTTTCCTTCTGAAGATGGTAAGTACCTCTTCTTGTACAAGTTATGTAAAATGTGAAAACGCTTTCTTTGAAAATAAAAAATTATAAGTTGAAAAGCAAACTTGGTAATGAACATATTGGCATCTTTTACATGTACAATCTATTTATCTACTTATATTTAAATTGCCTGTAAAAAAAACTACTTATATTTAAATTGATTGCCACTATTTTCATCTTACATTTGGGATTTTCTTTCTTTTTCTTTCCTCTGATAGATGTCTTACTATTGAGTACTTTTTGACTTGCTTTATTTTCACTATGCACTTAAAAAGGGGAGCTTTTGGTTCTTCCTAAGGGCTTAATCTTAGTTGCACATGAACCCAGTGTTGTCAACACTGCACCTGGACCCCACATTAGAGGGCATACATTGAGGGCATACTCCATGGGTGACAATGAAGTTGATCTTTTACTGCCTGGTACTGCAAGGTACATAGCTTCTATGATTCTATTAAATTGAAAATGCCATAGGCTGTTTCTCAATTTGTACAAATGCCTGATATTTCGGTTTGTTGTTTAGGATTATAGAACTATATGCAACATGTTTGGATCAACTTTTGTTTCCTCAGAATTGATTTTGACTTTTGAGTCAATTGTACATGCACAAAGTAACATAACCTAGTGTGTCCTCACTTTCTTACTCTCAGGTTACGGGTGCAGCTTGGAGTAAACATGCCAGCACAAGCAACTCGGAAGCTTGAGGAGGCAAAAGAGCTAGAGCTGTTTGAGGTGTATGATGTTGTGCTCTATATGGGCATAATTGATATATTGCAGCAATATAATATGAGAAAGAAAATTGAGCATGCATACAAATCGCTCCAATTTGACCCTACCACAATTTCAGTAGTTGATCCCAAGATGTATGCTGAACGTTTCATCAAATTCTCAGAGAATAAAATTTTCCCCCAGACTCCTTGACTTTTTTATTTTTCTCCCTTTTCTTTTGGCTTAAATAAGCTTTAAGTCCCTGAAATTGTAAAGGGAATCAAAATCAGTCCCTGAAATTTTTTTGCATGAAATGTTGTCCCTAGAAATTGTTTTTTAATCAAATTAAGTCCTTTAGACCAATTTTGACCGGTCAACCGCCCAGTGGCGAGCCTAGTCAGCTGAGGGAGGCCACCTGGACTTTTTTCACATCAGTTTTAGTCTCTATAAAATTTTTAAAACATAATTTAGTCCCTCCTCTTCCACCACTATCTTCTTCCTCTTCCACCTTCATCTTCTTCCTCTTCCTCCTTCATCTCTCCATACCTCAAACCCAGAATATTTCCAGAAAACTAAAACAAATTTTTTGAAGGAAGAATGATTGTCAGAAGGTTATAATGCCAATGCTATTTTAGAATTGTAGAACTGCTAAACTTAATTTTTTGTCAGCAGTTATAGTGCAAAACTTGATTTTTGGAATTATTGAAGTGAACACATGTTCGAAACAACCTTAAAGTTTGTTACTTCAAGGTTCAATAATCCTGTAGTTACATTTTGTGGATTAGGTGCCTGTTGTTCTTTATATAGAACAAATTGATACATGTAGAGACTTGAAACAGTAACATGAGAACTCTTTGAGGACAATTTGGTTTTTGAAATAAAAGAAAGAAATTCAATTTCATTTTATGTTTACTTCAATGTGATTTTTGTGTAAATAATGCTCCACTAGTTTCAATTATGGATTTTCTGAAGATATAAATAGTAATTTTCTCTAATATTTGTCTAAATTGTTATTTTGGAGTTTTAGACCAAAACTTAGATATCTTTAATTACTTTTGTTTTAGTTTTCTATTTCTATAAATATTTTGGGTTTGAGGTATGGAGAGATGAAGGAGGAAGAAGGAGATGAAGGTGGAAGAGGAAGAAGATGGTGGTGGAAGAGGAATGACTAAATTATGATTTAAAAATTTTATAGGGACTAAAACTGATGCGAAAAAAGTCCACGTGGCCTCCCTCAGATGACTTGGCTCGCCACTGGGCTGTTGACCGGTCAAAATTGGTCCAAAGGACTTAATTTGATTAAAAAAAATATTTCAGGGATAACATTTCATGCAAAAATTTTCCAGGGATTGATTTTGATTCCCTTTACAATTTCAGGGATCTAAAGCTTATTTAAGCCTTTTCTTTTTTATGTAATGAGTTGTTTCATAGGATGAAATCAAGGTAGAGAAAAATGAAGAACTGAATTTCATTCTTATTAACAGAACTAACTACTTTCCTAGTGTTAGCTCTTTTAGGAGAGTTATCAAGTTCAGTGTACTTGCATTCGTTTTCTTTTACGAGATACTATAACTCTGTTGTTCACTTTTCTTAAAATGTCAATATTGTATTGTAAGAAGCTAATAATGAATATCTATACTACTTGTGTCAATCAGGCAACTTCTTTCCAAAATAAAAGTGGAGGAGTATTGAGAATTGTAGTTTGCATTGTGTTAAGAGAACAAGTTTAAGCAAGCAGGTTGGTAGTGATTCAACACTTCGTTCTTTAAGTAAGTGGTTGGGGGTTTGAATCTCATCTCATCTCTTAATACTATGACCGTGAGGCGAGAAATTAATCTCAAAACTGACATCCATGTAATATATATAGTATTACCTTTGCCAAGAAAAAAGAAAGAGAACTAATTTGTAAATTTTTCAATTAGAAAATATCTATACTTCTCTATCGCAACTAGTAATGCATAGGTCGTTGTAGTGCACCAAATTAAAATTTCTATAATTATAATTGATTTATCGCTGCATTTCACGGATCCAAGAACTGTGAGAGAATTTCCATAAAAAAAAGTTGATTCGAATGGACCAGAAGTAGTTGTTGATTCGAATAAACTAATAACAACAATAATAAATCTTTTTTTTCTTTTTATGAAAATGGATCAATATATTAAAAGAAAACTAGTTGGTCAAAGTGAGAATTAGGGCCTGTTTGGTTTGATCATTTTCTATTTTCATTTTCATAGAAAATGGAAAACAGTAGAGAAAACATGTTTACTTCACATTTTGAAAATGTTTTTAAAGAAAATATTTTCTAAAATCAGTGGAAATTCGGAAACAAAAAATCATTGTTTTCTATGTTTTCAATCAAAACACGTTAAGAATGGAAATGTTGAAAACGCGGTGGCACTCCTGTAAATATGTGGAATTTTAATTGTAACTGGTTCTAACTTCTTCTAGTGAGCTCCTTGTCACGGGTTCGATCCTGCTGCGGGCAAAAACAATTGAAATCTCGTCATTTGGTTCAAATCAAAACGCTGAGTCATGGAGATGTCAAGAGAGAGGTGGGCCCATTTGCACTCTCCAAGTCTAGCAAGTTGCATAGAAGTGATTTTTGGCTTAATTTTTTGGTGTTGTTTCACACTTTCACGTTTTTTTTTTTTTTTTACAAATGTGTTCTAAACATAAAAATCATCTTTTTATGCGTTGGAAAATTATAAAAAACATTAAATATTTGTATTGTGGTTTTGGGGGGTAGCCCCTCTTTATACCAAAAAAGAAAGATTTGTAATGTGTAAATTTTGTAGTTAGTATTTACAGATTATTCATAAGTGAATATGTAAAAATATTATCTTATTCAAAAAAAACTGATATTTATATAAAACAATATTCCATAAATTATTCATCAATGAATGTATAAATATATTTTTTAATATCTAAAAATCATTTTCATAACTAAAACTGAAAATAGTTTAACCAAACACACTTCCAATGTTTTCATTTCCATAAAATGAAAAATAGGAATTTAAACCAAACATGTTTTCTTAATTTCAAAAATTTGAAAATGAAAATCGTTTTCACAAAATGAAATCAGAAAATGAAAACAGAAAATGTTTTCTCAAACCAAACAGGCCCTTAGAAACACATTTCGGGGGAATCTCTTCAATACAAACACAATTGGAATAACTTAAAGAAGCATTGATCGAGTGATCAATCACAGAGTTGCTGGAACCGCGTACCAAAAGATATTCCTACAATCCTTAACAATAATTAATCACAAGAATTAACTTTATAAAAAAATAGAATGATTACCCATTCAAATTTATATATGTTTGATTGCACCTCAGTCCCTCTTAATTTTTTAACATTTAATCTTGTATTGGTTATTTGTGAAAATCCAAATATCTATCAAATTGGGCTCAAATTTCCTTTCTCCTTTCCTTCCAAATACTTTGTATGTTCCTATACATGTTACTTTAAATTTTTGACACATCTATTAAGAAGTAATATTAATGTTCTTATGTTTTTGTTAAAATTATAAGTAACTTCCTAATATGTCATATATATTTCGTATTTTTTTTACATGGAAAGATAAATTATAGCTATTCAGAAAGGGATTGATCTCGATTTCTCCCTCACAACTCACATGTCCATTAACTCTAACTACTTGAGCTATTATTCGGGACCCTCTCTCTAGGGATTTATCTTTCTTAATAATTTTGACTCATCAAATTTTGTTTCACCATTAAAAACTATAAGGGTGTACAAGATTTAAATACAAATCAGATGGAAGTGTTGAACGTCATAAGGCCAGGTTGGTCGTTCGAGGAGATAATCAAAAGGAAGGCATTGACTATAATGAAACTTTTGCACTAGTTGCATAGATGGATATTGCACCAGATGGATGTTCATAATGTCTTTCTCCATGGTGATCTAGGTGAGGAAGTTTAGATCTTGATCACCATCTCTGCCACGTTTTTATCTGCATATGGATATTGATCAGAAGGTGGTGCAGCTGCACCACCGAACTCTAATTTTTAATATTTTTTACTTTTTCTATAATTATTATTATACACTAAAAGATGAGGGGGTATTTTAGGCAAATCACCTAAAATACCACCTATTTACCGTTTTCTGTCCATAATAGCAGAGAAAATATTTTCAAGGAGCCCACCAAATTCTTCTTCTTCTTGTCAGTTAAGGGTCCCTTGAGATTTGCATAGGGCCTAACGAAATCATTGGATGAGGCACCGAATTCAGTTTTGTAGTAGCAGAGTCTGTTCTCCCATGGCAGTTGAGGTCCAAAAAATATTTCAAAGTTCCAAAGTCTTTCATGTAAAAACATGTGCTAAGATACTGTTTGAAATGCCCAATCACATCTTTATTATTTCTTGCAATGCTGAGATCAACAACATACACAAGAACACTCAAGACCATATTTCCTCTATGCTAGGTAAACAATGAGTAATCTGCATGTGATTGTTGGAGTCCATATTCCTTCAATGCTGCTGCAAGTTTGGCAAACCAATTTCGCGGTGCCTAACGTAAACCATACAAAGACTTCTGCAGTTTGCCCATTTTCTTAGAATCTCTACTAGAAAAACCAGGAGGTAGTTGCATGTGGACTTCCTCACCTAGATCACCATGGAGAAAGGCATTATGAACATCCATCTGATGCAACATCCATGATCGAGCAGTTGTAACAGCCAATAGTGTTCAGACTGTAACCATCTTTGCAACTATTGCCAAAGTTTCATTATAGTATGCTAGCTATGAGCTTGTATGCTATGACGGTTGCCAAGGTTTTCTGGCTTTGAAGCTATTTAGTGAGTTTTATGGGTTTCTCATGATTAAAGTCTTTTGGTTTGTTTAAGCTTGGCTGAGATGGTGGTTCTTGGGCACATGAACAAACAATGAATCTCCATCACCACCATTTACTTCTCGAACATGCAGAGGCTTACACCGCCATCACCACCGTGGTAGCTTGCTAGAGATAGTTGTTGTGGCGCCGACGGTCCACCGTCGGCTGGTAGGTGACATAAATTGTGTAAGAGTTGGGTATGTGAGAATGGGGGAGATGGAGGAAGATGAAGATGAAGGTAATTTTTATAATTTATCTTTTTAATTTTTTTAAACATGTAATACTTACTTGTTATGATAGGTCAAATATGCTCTTGTTGCTCTTTTAATTTTCCTTTCTTAACTTTTTCTCACCCACTATTATAGGTCACCTGGTCATTTCTACTATTGCATTACCCGGTGATTTTCATCAAACTGACACGTGTGTATCACACACCCAACACTTCATACATATATCATGCAATTTGTGTTGTTTTTGCATATTCCAATTCCAATTGAGAGAAATGGAGAGTAAGAAATATGTAACCATTGAGAAAACTAAAGTGTCCAAACCTCAAGAAATAATTCTTGAGAAACTTCTTGTTTCTGCTTCCTCACCTCTACTACCTGCTTCTCCTTCCTCCTCCCATTTCTCATATTGTATTTCATTGACAGCTAAGGGTGAGCTGACTAGGGACATCCTGATTTTGGTCAAAGGCATGTTGAAAAAGCTGATGAAGAATGTCTTTAAATTTGGTCATAAGATTTTTAAGTAAAGAGCAATCTGACAGAAAAGAGAATTTCTCACATATGAACATAACTATTGTTGATTTGATTTCATATTTCTGATTTAAATTCGTTGTTTGTTTACCGTAACTATATTTTTTATTCTCTCAACTCTCAAGTCTTAGAAAAGGACAACGAACAGACATCAAAGATGGAGAAAGCAGCACAACTTCAGAAATCTGCGTAAAATGTGAACCACCAATCATACATGGCAAAACCTTGATTGAAGAATTTCCATTAAATGGGTGAAGCAAAGTTGCGGCTTGCGAGACATGTGGGGCCATACGGTCTCTTGGTTTCCAATGATACGAAACAAAAACCTGACCTGCTTTAGCCGTTTTCCTGGCATGAAAGTAATGATGATGAATTCCTCAGGTACAGTTTCCTTTCCATCCAATGATCTCGTAACTATTAGGTCCAGACCCTTTGTAAATCTCAGATGGACCTATAACGCCACAACCCTACTAAATATGGTTGTATTTTCAAATTTAATTAATTAATGGCTCATTCCATTCTTATTGTTCACTTTTTTTTCTTCATCGAAAAATTAACAATAACTTATTTTTCACTAATCACTTTAGTATCTTTATTGCAAATTAAAAGTAATGAAGAGGATAGGTATGGTGGAAACTATATCTAGGGCTGCCCCATGTTAGATTAAGGTCAAAATACTTATTTTTTTTAGTGAAAAACATCAAAACATTAAGTAAGAGTAGATCAAACATGTAGTACAACCATTAATCTAGAAAATTCTCAAAATAATAAATAAAAAGATACCACAAGATCATGAATATTGCGTTGTTGCGCCTTCTCTCCATCGATCGAGTGGTTGGTGGGGATGGGGTTGAGGGAGCTCTTGCGACTAGGGAGGAGGGAGAGAAGAGGTGACGGTAGGATTAAGCATTGTTGAAAATATTTTGAAGTGCATAAGAAAAAATGAGAGACTACTAGTTAGGTTAAGTGCAATTTAAAGGTGTTACCGTTTTTAGACCAAAATAGTTCTGTTTTCTTTTTTATTTTCTAATTCTTAACTCAGAAAATGAGAAGGAACATAAATTGGAGAAAGCAACTAGAACATTGAAGATGCGACTGAAAATCGCTACTAAAAAAGTACATGTTGATTTGGATTTTCTTGTTGCATTGATGTGCTGATTTGAATTCGTTTTTCTTCTAGATACGGCTGAAAATCCCTACTAAAATAGGTAGATGTTGATTTGGATTTTCTTGTTGCATTGTTACAATTACTAGATTTATGTGTGCCACTTAACAAACAACAACAAGGAAGAAATGGATTCGTTAAAGGGTCCACCTTCTGAAGTATATGCGATGAAGGTCATATGTTATGAGAAATTGGCTGGGTTTTACAGAAAATGACTTGAAATCAGTACGAGAAACGAAAATATAGAGGCAGAGGGTGGTCGTGATGAAGAAAACGTGGCAGAGGGTGGTCATGACAACTGAAGAGTGGAGGCTAGAAAACTAAGGAGAAGAGTGGAATTGGTTATTGGTAGTTACGTTGTAGTCTCTCTGTTTTGGTTTTAACATTTTTTTTTTCTTTCTTTGTTTTGGTTATTTCGATTTCCATAGATCATACTGTTTGTCCAATGGTTATATTTCAACTATATCATTCATTATTAGCTATTTATGGGGTCCTATGTGCTAGGCTTCTTTCCGTATGTCCCATTTTACAACTCACTAGCTAATGCTTTAAAAAATATGCATGCCCAATTCAAGTATTGATCTCTTTGAGCATTTGGGAGCTGGATATGGGGAGATGCTTACCAACTCATTCTTAGTTGAGTTTGCTTTTGGAGTTGTTGTTCCTTGACTGTTTCTAGTTGCAATCTGTTGGGTTTTCTGCCATATGACTCTTGGCATAATATGTTTTGGGTGCCCAGGGAAGGTGTTCAACCATTCATACATGACTGAGGCGATTTTCTTCATGCTATGGGATCCAGGTGGAAGATGGGTGGTCACCATTGGTTCTTTGGCATAGCTTTTCATTTAGATTGCTTGTATTTTGTCCTTCACCTTGAGGACAAGGTGAATTTTCAGGGGGGAGTATTGATAGGAACTCACTGTTAGTTAATTAGTTGGGAGGGTTAGTTAGTTAGTTAGAGGTTGGTCCTATAAATAAGGGGAAGTTAGAGTCAATTGGGTATCGTTGTATTCTATTTTGGTTTTGGGTTCTAGAGAGAGTGGTCTCTTTCTGGGTTTGAAGGGTGTTTGGTATCCCTTCTCTCATGTATCTTCTCTAATTCCCAAATTGGGAATTATGGTTCTTCATAGAAATAATACTCAAATTTTACTGGGTTCTATCATTTAACATAGCAATGATCATATTTTTTTTTGTCATATTTACTATACAGATTAAGGGAATAATGAAGATAGAAGTTGGAGAGCTTTTCAACTAGTTCTGAAGGCATTGGTGAAGGGCTGTATATTTGCAAGCAATGCAATATCCAATTGCAGACTAAGAAAACACTACATGAATGTAACTAGATGTTGGCAATCAAAAATTGCAATTGCCTTGTTGAACTTGAACTTGAACTGATGTTGACAGAGCAACTAAGCAATGCAATATCCAATTGCAGACTAAGAAAGTAAACATACACTTAAAGTTCTTAATGTTTAATTACAGGCTGAAATGATTGATCCAGCCTTGAAGGGAACTCTTAATGTTCTTAAATCATGCGCAAAATCACCATTTGTGAAACGAGTTGTCTTAACTTCTTTTGTTGGTTCAGTTCAATATAATGAAAGGCCTAAAAGTCAAGAAGTATTGATTGAAGATCAACCACGAATGCGGAAGCAAACAAGAAAAAACGAGAGAAAAAACGAGAATAGAATTCATCTGTGCCTCAATCTGTTATGTGCTTCAACTAACTAAAAACAGAAAATACAACTAATCCTCACAAGTCGTCGTCAAAAAGCCCTCCAACTCCAGCTTTCAGGATTCCCTTTATCTGTAAAGCAGATAGTCGAGTTTCCTTTAAATCATCAAGCTGTAATCAAAAAAATCAGTTTACAATTGTGTCAGATATATATAAACACATAGAATCAGTAACTAATTATGGTAGGAGAAAAAAAAGCGGAAAATTTTATAAGGGTACAGTTCATACAGTGCGAAATGGACGCAGATCAATAATATCGACCACCCTCTTCCTTCCAATCCCCGGAAGACTGAGCAAGTCTTCCCTATGAATAGTCAGAAAATAAAATTTTTCAGAAAGCAAACAAGTGAGCATTCTCAAAGCAAGTTATAACTTTTGCATAAATCCTTGGGTATGATTATGCAAAATTTATATGCAGTTTTTATTCAAATTGAACATGCATTGTGTGAAGTGTTACTTACTCGTCAGGTGCGTTCAAAAACCTAAGGTATTTTTCAACATAATAGTTTTGTAATTAAAAGAAATTGTTTGTTAAAAAACCCGAACTAAACATAATAAAAATGTTATTTGGTAATAAGATCAAACCCTCATAATAGAACGACTCATTTGGAATGAGTCCCAAGGAGATTCCTTCTCTGGTATCTCCGGTATAGATGTGCATACCGAAGTTGACTCAGAAAGCATTCCGATACCGCGTTGAAGTTCACGTAGCTGAGAACTAACGCGTGCTGAAGTGTCTCCCTGATCCTACAGAAACATGTCAAATAAAACAGTTATATTCCTGTATGAACTATGCTAACATTTAGGTGGCAAAGAGTTGTTAATATGTTTTACAAAAGCCAAACTGAGAAAAGAAAAGGAATAAGACAAAACTTTTGACAGCATTAATAAAATTACGGTAAGGATAATCATTAGCTTTGAATCAAATGAGTCACACAATGGGAAGGTCTCAATTCTGCGATTACAATGGCCTTAAGTAAGGACCATGGACTCGTGAAGAAGATCAAAAGCTAGTCCAGCGCATTCAGAAACATGGCCATGGATGTTGGAGAGTGCTCCCTAAGCTTTTGTGAATTTGTAGTTTTATGGACCTATGTTGCAGCAACTATCAAGGCTTTGTGAGGTAAGCTCTTCACTTTTTGGAAGTTCAAAACCCCCAATTCGGGGGAACTTCACAAAATAACTAAAGAAGAGTCTTGGAGGGGTTTCGGAAGGTTTTCAAAAATTCCCCAAACCCTGCCCCTTCTTAAAAAACTCTGAAATAAGGGGAGAGCTTCTCATAAGCCTCTCCTTTCCCCAAAAACTCAACTCACAAACACACCCTAAGTTTTTCTCTACTTACTCATTATTTATCTAACCGTCAGAAAAGTTTTTTTTGTACCCAGACAGATTACATTTTTCATTCACAACAAAAACCAATTCCTTATTTTGTTAATTTGTTCGTTTGCTTGCATTTTGTTCTCGAATCTTTTCTGACGGTTTCATATTCTTGTAGCCAACTCTAAAATGAAGCTTGTGGGAAAGGAAGCACCGAAGGTGAAGCAGCCAGCCAACAAATTCTTTGTTGCAGAAGTGAAGGAAAATTTGGGTGAAATTTTTCAGTCTGCCAAATTTGTGGCTGCTGAGTCATTGAAGACTGGCGTTTTGGAAAATTTGGAACAACTCCTTCGAGAGAGGACTGACGTTGATTTTAAAATCAGGAAAGTCAGAAAACTAGAGTCGACAGAGGGCCAAAGTTCTCGTGAAGATGCTTTGAAGATGATATTTCTTGAGGAAGAACGTGATTTTTATATGGTAAAAGAATGGAACTGAGTGTGAGAAGAGCTAACCTGTTTGTTAGTTTCTAGCATTATTTTGTAGCTTATTGGAGTAAGCCCAAAATAGCTTATAAGTATGCATAATATAAGTGCTTATTTATAAGCCACCAATCTGAGCAACCGATGAAAATAAACTCAAAACAGCTTATAGATATATAGATACTCCCTCCGTTCCAGAAAGTTTGTAGTTTAAGGTTGTGACACAAAGAGTAAGAAAACAATTATTGATAGTATAATTTGACTAGATTGCCCTTATTTAATTTTACTAGTATGATGTACAACTATTAAATTATACTTAGATAGAGAAGAATGTAATTAATAGACAAGAGTTGTGGTTGGTTAATATGAAAGGTGATAAGTGAGAGAAAATGTATTAAATGAGGGTAGAGGTGGAAAAAATTAACAAAAAATGCATTGGTTTTCTAAAACAACAAACATTTTGGGATATTGAAAAATGGTGTAAAACAACAAACTTTCTGGAGCGGAGGGAGTATGTAATAAGCTATTTTACCTAAACATTTTCATTCTCATACATAAGTGCTTATACATATTGTAGTTGGACATATGAAGACATTGATTCACCGACCTTGATGTAACCATTCTGAATGAGAAACCGAGCAACTCCGAGATGGTAACAGAAGAGAAGACCAGCAGCAGAAAAGCTAAAGCCAGGGGTGGTGACGACTCGCCTACTGCGCTCGGCCTCGACATCCTTGACCGTCTGCTCCCAAACGATGTCGGGTTGAATCTCATCCTCCACCACAGCCCCAATCCTCTCCTCCTCGTTGTGTATTGTTATTGGTAGTTAAGTTTGAGTCTCTCTCCCATTGCTTTTAACCTTTTTTCTGCCTTTTCGTTATTTCGATTTCCACGAGAGATCATAGAGAAGAAGTACACAACTTTTATCCTTTTAAGGGAGTTTGTCCATTGGTTAGGTTTGAAGAATGAAATTGTTTTCCAAAAAAAAGAATGAAATTTCGATTCCACTTTGATTTAGTGTTTTTAGAAAAATTAGTTACAAATTCGGATTGTGAAAGTTACAAAATGGAAAATGATAATGTATTTTCAAATTTCTTTTTATTTATATGATATTCTTAATCGGTGAGACCAAGACCTCATATAAAAGAATGGATGAAGAAAAGGGTTATGCTTACTTCTTTTTTTATTGAGGTGGATGCTAATGCGTTTGCTCACCGTTCATTAGAAGCCGTTTCCAACCAAAACTATAGTTAACTGGACCAAAATTTTAAATGAACTCTTTGTTTTGGTTTAACCGACCCTAAAAACTGAAAGTTACTTGTGTCGTATGGTATTAAGTGCGGAACCATTTCATTAACCCACTTGTTTAAACTAATCAATCATCAATCAATATATATTAGAAAAGAAGAACTTCCATCAGGTTGATTTAGTGATGTGGCAGCACCAGGTTAATTCTCAGAAAAAAAAGCTCACATGTCATTCTCAGGTTAATTCTCATAAAAAAAAATTTCACGTGTCATTCCATTAGATAGGTTCAATTATGTTGTGTTATTTTATCTTGCCCCGCTTGAGAGGGGAGTCTACCCTAACCCATGCTCTGAACCTGAAATAGCTTCCAAATCTACTAGCCTAAGATCTGTCCCTGTCCAAATATCCGTCAAAAGAGTTCCCCAATGCCCTAACCATAGCCTCGTTCCGCCCCGCCGTAGGAAGCTGATAAACTCGAATCCAGAAAGGCACTTGGGTTAGTGCCAACTTTGCTGGATCACCTCTAGCGTTGTACACATTCAGCGAGATCATGCAACGATCGAGAAACCATGGTCCAGACTTCCATACCAGGTCCCTATCCTTCGTAGAGGTGAAACGAAAGGTGAAAAGGTTAAGACCAGCATGACGGATCTCAATGCAGTTTCTTGTTGCCCATAGCTCCTGCATAACCTCGTTGAACATAGTGGCACTGACAGTGTGATGGGCCAAGACCCTCCCCACAAGCCACACATCCGCCTCTGCAGCAGGATCAGCCGCTAGTGCCCTTACGTTCAGCACTTCAATCTCCTCTCCCTCCAACACGATCTTAGGGTCCATGTTGATGATAGCGGAATGGAACCAAAGACAGAAATAGCAACCACAGACGTCAACGCACTTCCCAGTTGAGACCAGTACGTGCAAAACTTTCCCAACAAACTACAGCACTAGACACGTGTCGAGTCCAGCACAGAGCACAACCTCGAAAAACATTTGAACGGAAGTCAAAAGGCTGCGCCGCCATAGACCAAAACCCTAGCAGAGGATCCAACTTGTTTTTTTGTATGGGTCTTGTTTTAGGTAGTATTTCCAATTTAGCAAAAATAATCTCTTCAATATACTTTGAATTCCTTGATGTGTTTTGCTTAAAATTCGAATTTCCTGAAAAATCAAATTAATAAATGAAAAACAGAACATCAAGATTCAAACCCACACATTGGGATAACATAGAGTTGTCTATCCACTAGTCCAGCTCTCTATATTAACATAATCTCAAACATTAATTAATATAATACAATACATATTTCCAAGGTTATATATTTTGGAAATATTTCTCACATAACTTTTTCTATTTTTAATGCATTATTGAGTTTCTATTTTATTGATAGATTGATTAGTTTATTTTACTAGGTCTTCTTAAAGTTTGTCTCAGACACTGAGTCACAGATTTTGATCTGAAAACTGTAAGCCTTCAACTTTCGTGATAGTAAATGTCTCAAGGAAGAGCTGGACTTAAATTGAAATGTTCCAAGAATTCGCTTATTTGTATTGAGGTTTTGTGCATTCTTTGATAAATTGAAAGATTAAATCTTAATCACCATCCATTAAAAAGGAGTTGGTAATTGACGATTTCAAAGAGGACTGTTTTGGCATGCAAAATTGATTAGTTGGTTGCTCATGCCTCATGTTGTTGTGGTCCACAACCATAATCAGCAAACCCATCCCATTTATGTTAACCTAAATGCATGCTTTAATCTTGCTCATGGTGTTGTAATGTTGTAAATGTTGACGCCTACCAGTGCCACCTTTTTTGTCTGCTTTTTATTTTATATAGATTTTCACCTAATGCAATTTGCTTTGTTTAAAACTCTGTAGCTTCTGTGTGAGATGCTTAATCATAGAACGATGACATTAGTAGCTTGGATCAATTACATTAAAAAATAAAAGGGTCTCTATGAAGGAATGCGGGTTGAATAATTGTGACAGACGTAAAATTCTTCCAAAAAATTGTCATTAAATCTAACAATAATAGTTTCAATCATGTCTAAATCTTGTGTCATCAAGAATCAAGACTCAACTTGAACTGGGGCTTGAGCTACCCAACCTTGAGAGTTTTGTTTAGGTGACAGTGTGACACCACCATATGGAAACAATTATAATTGATTCATTTTGCATTGTAGTGTCCAACTTTTTCATATCCGCAGCCTAACCACTCACCGTTGTCTTTTGGTAGGGAAACAAATGGGTTATGATCAAATGCTCATAAAACAGATTCTAGTATGGAAGAGTTTATTTGAGCTTATCTGAAAGCATAAGCTCTTATGCCAGTGTTTGGGAGTGTTTATGCAAATAGCTTATGGCCTGCCATAAGCTATTTTCAGCTTATTTTCATAAGCTACTCATGATAGCTTATGAAAAACAACTTATGCTTATGTACAACTTATTTTCAATTTATTTCAATAAATTTTTAAAAATAGCTTATGAATAAGCGCTTATGTCATAAGCACTTATGGTCATAAGCGCTTAATTAAGCTGTTTTTTCAAACGGTAAGTGCATGCTCATAAAAGACATTCAACTTCAATTTAACAAATTGTTCCTTTAGCTTTAAATGATTTGGAATTCATTTAACAGATGAAAAAGCGCTTTCAACTACAATTGAAGTAGGATGAGACTGTTTGTTTTAGAATTAGATAAAAGCAACTTTGATAAAAGTAAGTTTATTAGATTTAAGTTTGAAAAAATGAATTTGTGTTTGGGAATGAAGTAAAAAGCACGTTTGATAAAAGTAAGTTCAATAGAATTAAGTTAATTTGAAAAAATGAATTTGTGTTTGGGAATGGAAACAGAGGGAATGCCGCATACAAGTGGACTCAACGTTCTTAGCATAGCCATACAGAATTATGTTATGTAATGAGATGAGATAATTAAATAGTCAGCATCCTCTCTTTTTCAGTGAAGGCCAGCCCTTGTTGAAATGTGGATCTCTCAACAAAGTATACCCACTAAAGTCCAACAAAGCATCCCATTTATCACAAACACAAGTGGAAATAAAAAAATCAAATTTAGATCGATAAAGATAAAGGTAATATATCCTATCATGAATTCATGATTGTTACAAGTCTAACCTACGTAGCAATAGACTCTCCAGGGAGTTACAAATTGATTCTCGATAGCCCTATCCTACCGAACACGTTCTGAATGCCGCTGCCGGAGACCGGAGAATGAAATAAATGGCGAAACAAAATGGAAGGTGAAAATAATAATTGTGAAAATTTCACTTAAAAAATAATTCCTTGCTCATAATCGGCCAGGATTGAGACTTCTCTTATGAACAGTGATCCTTCACACTCTCTATTCAAGTTTAGTAGATTAGTTTCTTGACGGATGAGAGAGCCATTATATTGACTAGGATTTCAATTGTTACGAGCAATTAAGTTTGTTACATTCTTTAATTACTATTTACTTTATTGTAAAAAAGCATATATTTAATTAATATGAAATTTTAATATGAATCACAAGGATTTCAATTGTTACGATTTCGCATGTTTAATAAAACAATCAGATGGAAAATCTGATATGATATTCTGTCAATCAATTTTTTTCTATATTTTAATATTTACTTTACAAAAATTTATATTTTGATATCTTAATTTTTTTTGTTTACAATCCGAAAATATTTTGATATCTTATTGAAGGTAAATATAAAAAATATCATATGAATATAAAAATTTAAGATAAATCACAGTTATATTTAAATTGTTGTTTGACTATTAACTTTATTTTATCTTATTTTATTTGTTAAGATACCACATATCAAAAAAAAAATTACCACATATTCAATGAAAAAGTGAAATAAAAAGTCATACTTAATTACCGCTCTTTGCGATTATAAATCATTGAAGTCATAGTGTAATCTCAGACATTCCAGGCTCACCTCGTGTTTGTTGTTGTAAACATTCATAGCAATTCATTCATGGGGAAAAAACAAACATATTGATTCCTGAGGATTTCATCAATCATCATGGATATTCTCTCACGTCTCCCTGTGAAATCCCTGATTCGATTTAAGTTGGTGTCCAAATCATTCAACTCTCTCATCTCGGACGCCTACTTTGTGAAGCTACACCTTTGCCGAAACTCTGCTCCAAATGCCAACCCACGCATAGTATTCGAAGTTCCACAGGATGGAAATTCCCGCACTTGAGTTTAGGTTCTTGTAATGGGTTGATGTGCGTGACAAACATCTGTTGTGATGAACAACTTTTTTGGGTTATTTTATGGAATCCCGCCACGCGAGAAACATCTCTACAGTCTTTCCCATTACAAATCAGGCGTGAATATGATGACTCCATTCCCTATAGCTATTGTGGGTTTGGCTATGATCATGTAAGTGACACTTACAAGGTGATGAAGGTAGTGGAGGATGCTGTGCTTGTTTTTAACATGGGTGACTTTGATGAGAGGCAGGTTGGGTATTTTCCGCCCGATCTTATTTGCTTAGAAAACACCGTAGTTGGAGTTCACTTTAACGGGACTCTTAACTGGTTAGTCACTTCCAAAATTAATGAGTATAAAATTGGCTTGGATACTGATGAGAATAATATTGAGTGGGACAATAGCTCATGCATGATTCTTTTCTTTGATTTGAATAAAGAGGAGTTTGTGAGGTTGGTGTTGCTTGCTATTCCTTACAAGTTCTGTGACCCACATCTTGGGGTTTTGGGTGAATGTCTTTGTGTTTCTGTCCAAGACAAGCAATTCAATTTTATGATTTGGCAGATGAAGGAGTTTGGAGTTTAGGGGTCTTGAATTAAGTTGCTCAACATTAATTATGACAAAGAACTTAAACCTCGTAACCTGCCGCCTCCATGGAGCTTTCCCCTTTACATGTTTGATAATGGTGTTGTACTCATGCTGCCAGAAAAGTTTCTCTACAACCAGACATAAAACGGTGGATCCTATTGACTTTGGTGATGTCCCAATATTTGGATCCTGTGGCGTAATTTGCTGTGAAAGCTTGATTTCACCGTCTTGTAAAGCCCAACTTCTTGAGGAGTTGGACATTGCTTATAAAGAATTGGCTGAAACCAATGCTGTGATCAAGAATCTTGAACACAAATACTATGAGGAGTTGGTTGAGTCTTATAATAAAAAACATAAAATCAATGTGAAAATCGAAAAATTAAGTTCTTAAAGGTGGGTGCAGCTCCACCACCTTCTAATCAAGATGCAGATGAAAACGTGGCAGAGGCCGGCATGAAGATCCAGATGCAGATGAAAACATGGCAGAGGGAGGTGGTGAAATAACTGAAGCACAGTAGTGGAAGGAGGCTAGAGAACGGAGGAGAAATTTGTATTCTGGAATTTACCTATATCTATCTGAAACTTACTAGATAAATTTTTTTCTATTATTTTGGTGATGATAATGGTCTTCTGTTTTTGCAATTTTGCATTAGCCTGACATAGTCTCCAATGTTATCTTTCCAATAGAGCTAAATTGCTATATGAATGATGAAATGACTGCTGTAACTTTTTCTATTCTTAATGCAGGGTTTCCATGATCTTTCAACTTTCATGATAGTAAATGCCTCAAGGAAGAGCTAGACTTAAATTGAAATATTCAAGGCCATGAAATGTTCCAAGAATTTGCTTATTTGTATTGAGGTTTTGTGCATTCTTTGATAAATTGAAAGATTAAAAATGTTGTGTTTGGGAATGAAGTAAAAAGCACGTTTGATAAAAGTAAGTTCAATAGAATTAACAAACCAACCTAGCCCAACCCATTTCCATAGCCCAAGACTAACTGAGAGCCTCAGAGGGTCACTCATATGAGTTGGGGGACAACGGATTTATAGTATTAATTCATTCCTAACCCAAGACCAACTGCCTCGTCCTCAGACCTCAAGAGAGGGTCATTCATTTTGCTTTGGGGGGGCAACGGTTCTATAGTATTAATTCATTCTTTGTTGGATCTAAAATAATAGGTCTATGGAATCTTACCATTCCCATGAAAGAGATTCTAAACTATAATTTGCCCAGATCCTCTCTCTCTCCCATAGTCACTACTCAACGGTGCAATTCCAAAGTAAGAGTATTGGCAGGCAAATAATGAAATGTAATACAAATTAGAAAGAGTAATGATGGTGTCACATTAAACCCAAGGCTATGTCAAATTACAGATGCAAATGTGGTCTTGAGCACAAACACTTTAGATCAAACAAAAAGATATAGAAGTTGTCATTTGGATCCAAGAGCAAATGACAACTTTGGTCGGGACTTGTTTTTTCCTAACAACTTTATTTGATTTAAACGTTCTTGCTCCTCCTCTTGTTTCTTCCTTCTCATGGCTTCTTCTTTCTGTCTCTGTATCTCTTCTAGCTCCCTATATCGTTCCTCCTCCCTTCTTTGCTGCTCCAGAGCTTCCCTTCTCTGAGCTTCTTCAATCTTCTTCCGGTTCTCCTCAAGCATCCTATCAAGATCTTCCTTCTCTTTACGAGCTTGTTCCTACAGATCAAAGTGAGTCCATTAGGTTTTACAATGGCTTCAGGCTTAGTGCATGTTTGGAAACCTTTCTATAGTAAAGTCTGAAGTCATATTGATTCTGGATTTCTACGGGGAAGCTTATGTGACAGCTTTTAGGTTTCATAATTGATTTTGATGAAAGAGAAGCTGCCAAACATGCTATTAGTCCTCTAAAAAATATGTACACGTGCATGCAAGAAGCCTATCACAGTCTTACTAAAAACCTAGCCCTTTGTTTTTGGTGAATGAAAACTAGCTTTCAATAAACAAGGTCAAAAGACATTGAAACTTCAAAATAAGATTACCAAAAGACCTAAAACATTGAAGTATCAATCACGGACTTGTTCAGCCACGAATCTATGATAAATTAAGACACAAGCAACCTAGCAAAGTTATAACTCAACCATCATATGATTACCCTAAGGTAAAAGGCCATAATCCAATCAAATCAGCAAACTTGCAAATTGAAATATTAAGGAAATCATATAACTTTCAAATTTGAAGACTAAAGATTTGTTAAATCAAAAGAACATGATAATCATGCAAATAATCATGCAATTAATCACACCAGATAAATGAATCGAGAGTATAGAGTGAGTGATTTGAAACACATACCTCCTTCTCTCTAGCCTCAATAAGAGCAGCTTCTTTTTCTTTTTCAAGTTGAACTGCAACTTCAACAATAAGTCTCTTTCGTCCCTCTTCCAACCGCCTCTGAATCTCCACCTGAACCTCCTCAGAATTCAAGCTTTCTTCAACTCTCTTACGAATTGCTTCTTCAACTCTCTTTGCAGTCTCTTCTTCTATTAATTTCAACTCTGCTTCCTTTTGACGCCTGTGAAAACATACAAAATGTTAGGCAGGAAAATGGTCATTCAAACAGGGGGAAATGCCACATATAAGTGGACTCAATGTTCTTATCATAGGAAACTAACATATAAAGTGGGCAATAGACATGTCTGCTTCCTTTCTTTACTCCCCTTTTTATTCTTCACTTTTTCTATCTACAATTTCATAAACTACTTAAAGAAAACCACAATCAATGGCAAACTAACCTCCATGATGACAAAGGCACTAAAAAAATGGTTATGCTTTTAAGGCATACCTCTATTGAATCCTGATCCAAACAAATGAGTTTCAAAACTCGTGAACAGTAGATAAATGAGGCAGCCAATTTGATCATCAAACATAACAAGTTGAATTATAGCAGTACCTTCCTTCAGACAAGCCTGTGGAGAAGAAATTCAAGTAACATGCAGCAGTTTTAAACTAATCATGGGAATGCTAGAAGCGTTACATTAAACATCTTTGACAAGTTAGTTCTTCAGAAACAGGTCAAGTTATTTTGGTAGTTAAGTGCCAAATGCAAGAAAGTAGTAAAAAAACCACATGTTCATCCTGTTGAAAATAATAGTTACTCTGCAGTGCAAGAGACTTTACACTAATAGAACACCAAGTTGAAACTACTACTGCAACAGAGGATGAAACTTCGCATCAAATAAACTTGGAGTGGATTTAGTTCTTAAGACCGATACCTAGGCTCTTGGGAAGGTCACAGGGCCAGGTCAATTTTTCAGACAGTGTACTACAAAAACTAGTCCTTAACAACTAAGCCTCTTCCTACTTAAGGACCATAGCTCTACCCCAACAATTGGGAACAAAAAGTACAACTTAATTAACAATATTTACCATGAGAAACGATAATCAGTCAGTGGTACAACCACTTGAAGTGATTTTATAATGTTTCCTTTAGTGATAAATATTTTTAACAATAATTCCTTGCTCATAATTTCTCTCTAAAAGAAATTCTCAACTACTCAAATTGATAAATTCCTCACATGTGACCTGCTGATTGAAAAACGAAACGTAAAACACTAATCTGCAGTTCTCAGGAATAAAACCAATGGAACCAGAAGTGAGAACAACTGAGCAGTATGATGAAAAAGTATGATGAAAATTAGGGGGATCCAGCTGGTAAACTAATGGAGACTAGAGCAGAAAGATAGAAAGAAGGAGGAATCTGAACGTCAAATAATCTAATTATATAAGTCAATGAAGTACTTGACTCCATTTAACTTCGAAAATGCAGTTTGTGTGAGCAGATATTCTAAGCTTCAAGCATTCAACTAATAAGAAATATAAAAGTTGCAACTAGATACGCAGTAGGATGACCAATAATGTATAGAATTTTGTGGACAATAAATGCAACGTATTTTAGTGATTTGACACGGACAGTGTAAAACGACAAGAACAGCAATGATGAAAGAGCAACTTTCTGAAAAATTAGGATGAGACCTTTACGGTTTCCCAGGACTCCAAAAAGATTATGTACTAATGCCAAGAAAGTGACAAATAGAAATCACATGTCACCTTTTCAGTACAAAGGTTGAGTAATTTTATTTTTTCTTTGGGACTTTGGGAATGGAATTGGGGATGATGTGGAGGATCGAATCCCCAACCCTGGTAAAAACCAGGGGAGATACCAGATGAGCAGCTTAGTTGGTGGAAAATTTATAAATTTATGAGACATCAAATCCTTCCACGAGTTTCTTAATTACTATGTGGAACATAGTATAGAGTCCAGATCACATGTAATATAGAAATAAGATGCAATGTGCCTTTTTTCTGTCTGGGATAAAAGAATAAGTTCAAATGGAAATGCAACCCAGGATAAGAAATCCGCCACAAACAACCAACACAATAGTTTTGGAAAAGAATTAAGAAAACATCAGATTAGGAGGGCTTCCAATCCCTTTGCTAATTCATAATCAAAACCCCCTGAATAAAGCATGTGCTGACGCCCACAAAAGGAGTCAGACACCTTTTACCTTTTAATAAATTCAAGGGAATAAAATGCTTAATATCCTGTTCTTTTTCATAAACATTATTTTCTTGACAGACGAGAGAGCCATTGACTAAGCAAAATATCAATAGCAAGTGCAGAGAGAGAGAGAGAGAAACGATCCATGACGATGACAGAAAACCAATAAAAGTTTTGTAGTACAAAATACAAAGTGCAAATGTCTTGAATCCTATCCAACATGAATTTAAGCATAATAATATATCAGAACAATATATAGAGACCACAGAAAGTAGAGTATGCCAATATTTGAAATAGATATAGAATTATAATGTAGATGGGAGAATTTAGACTAGAAATACTTCACCAAAGAATTGGAATTGGAAACTAATAACAAGGTTTAACAAAATAACCTTTCTTTCCTAACTTTTCCAGCATGATTATGCCATACAGATAATATCATTTTTTTTGTATAAGAGATATGAACATTTAATAACGTTAATGTTCAAAGTTCTTGCAACAAATTAAGCTATGAATAAAAAACTGAAATCCTCATCATCAACTAGAAGAACCCACCATTGACTTATATCTTAAAGCATAATGCAAGGTAAAGTGAAGAGAAGGTAGTTAGAGATGATGATAAGCATTTAATCTACCTTTTCTTCTCTTCTTCTTTCTTTTGTTTTTCAATGGCTGTTTTGTGCTCTACTGACTCAAGGCTTGGACTGGAAGATTTACGAGTAGGAGACAATGAGGAGCTCCTACTTCTATGTCTTCTGTATCGTTTGGCAGTTGGGGATCGGCTTTTACGACGCCGTGGAGTTGTAGAAGGACTTGTGCGACCTCTGGGTGAAATAGAACGACTTTTTCGCCTGTATCATACACACGATCATAAGCAATGAACCTCAGCAACTAAACAGCTACCAAGAGTGAATATTAAAGCCTGCCCACCTTCTAGCACACTAAATACAAAAACATGTACAGTTACCTCAAATTGCAAAGAATAACCATTGCGTGCTCCATCTTTTACCACATGAAGAAGCAAAATGTCATAATCGAGCAATGAAAAAACACTCATCAGCACCTACCACCTGTTCATATACCTCCCTTCCCATGTGATGGGAAGAAAGTGCTCTTTTGTTATGAATAGAAGCTTTTTTTATTTCATTATGATTAGTATCTATCCTACATTGTTCTTGTTAGAAATATATTGTAAAACCACTCATGTGTCTTCACCCAAAAAATTAAGCTTAGATAGTTGGTTCAATACTTGGAGTTCAATACTTGTTGCCCCCATTATTCGATTTAAAAAGTTGAGTTTTAGCACAAGGTAGGTGGGACTGTGCATTGTTCATGCAAGAGTCAATTGGGTCAAAGAACTCTTGCATGAGGGGGCATATTTTCATGTGTTTTTACCAAACAGCTTGAGCTTTTGGGATATTTGGTTCATAACATGTCTCTATTGTGCTCTATATATGTGTTATTGGTGAATTTGAATCTCCAAATACAAGATAACAAATTAGTGGTAATTTTTGGAACATCTAATCTAAATGAGGAATGAATTAATTAATAAATATAATTGAATGGGAAATAAACCCACAGAAACTTGCCAATTTGGGGGAAAAGGTTCACCTCACCTGGTGTAATGGTAGGATGAATAAGGGGAACGGCTTCTGTCTCTTCTGCTCCTCCTGCTATACCTATGCCCCACAGCCACAGGAGATGGTGAGTGTCTACGCCTGTAGGGAGGCGATCTTGATCTGGATCGCGACAAGTCTCGAGGCATCTCCTAACACCTGATGGATCCTCAATAAGCTTATGATGTTTTTCTAGCTCAAGAAGAGAAAATCCTCTTCCTCCTCCTACTTCTCCTCCCTGTAAAACAAAACAATCATTTCTGGACTAAATAGCTATTCATCAAGCTTGTAAATCAAAGCCTATCGCGAAATAGATTGTTCTTGTGCCAATTCAATAGCATAACAAAATTTCACCTGAAAAAATCAGGCGAATCGCTATCAAGGAAACGACGGATGCTATGGATTTGGATTTCGCGTGGTGTGAAAATGAGGGATTGCGATCGATGTAAATTGGAACTCTGCAAACCCTAACACGATAACGACAATTGAAGAAGGAAGAAGAAGAAGAAGAAGATGGAGAAAGTGCTGCGTGCGTGCATACTCTAATCTAAACACGACGTCGTTCTATCCGAACCAAAGACCCAAACAAAACAGGTCGTTGGATTCGGACCCTCCAGGATTTGAGATTCTGAGCCCAACTCCAAGATATATTATACGCAAACACCTTTCTCTTTTTCTTTTCTTTTTATATAGATGATTTAATTTAGTAATGGCTATTGATTAAACATTCTTTAGGATTTCTTATTATTAGACATAAAAGATAAATGTGGAGACTAAAACATTAAATTAGTGTAATGTTGATGAGCATGATAACGCTGGTAATTGTAGTGGTGTCTTTTAGAAATAAAAAATGATATGTAAATTCTTATGATTTTGCCATAATTTGAGGACGACGAACCCCCTTTATCAAATTATGAGTTACACGTATATTCATAAATATTGACGTTGATTTGGATTTTTCGCACGTGGTTATTGAGACCGACTAACCCCGTAGAAGCTATCCAACTAGTTTTTGCTTCTATAGGGGACGAGGCTCATCCGTATGCTAACATGATCCATTGCATTGCTTATATGAGGTTTGTTCATGGTGGTTTACGTATCTCATTTTCTTTTATTTCTAGCGAGCATAAAGAGGTGGTGGGTTGGTTGGCGACTTGAGTGCTTACCTTGAGTTCCCCTTTGGCATGCATGTGTTGAGTTTCCTTTCTAAAGAGTGATGTAGACTCCTCAATCACGATGTTAGAGTGGTTGCATCATCGTTTGCGTTTGTTTCAGTTTTATTTTATCGTACTCAAAGCTTAGCCCCTTCATCTTATAAAATGTTTTTTCTTTATTTATAGGAATAATCTTATAAAATATAGGCAAAGGCTACCGTGCATCACCGGCACATGTGGTGTATGCATACATGAGTGATTTTACCGGTTACAACCGGTTTCATTAACTTTTTACAATTTAAAAGTAGATCCGAAAAATGTCTTTAATTGCAAAACGGAGTTGGAAAAAAATAACGGGTCCGTTAAGGTTAATTGATAGTATAAAGTAGTTTTCCCCAATTTGTTGTGTCGTGAGCTGGCTTTTTTGCCTTATCCTCTCTCATCTCAAACCGATCTGCACCTCTCATCTCATTATAAGGCTTTTTGCCTGCGCCTCTCCCATCTCAAACCGATCTGAGCTGCATCTCGAGCTTCATCTACAATCTCCACGATGCAGAGTTGATCTTGCACCTCACATTCCAGTGCCATACTTGATCTTGCCTCAGTTCATTCCATGATCAAATTTACGGAAATTAGTATAAAAGAAAGTAAAGCCCTAAATCGAATTGGGAAAAGGATTTGATACGAACCTGATTAGGGGAAATGTGGAGCTTTCAAATCGACGATCCTAACCCAAACTTCTCACACTTTGAGCTCGACGATGCAGTGCTCAACAATCCTAACCCAAACTTCACACACTTTCACCTACATGCATCCACTGGAACTAGCCACCGATTCTTGCATCATAAAGCTTACGAATCCTTACTAATTTGATTTGATTTTGATTCCACTGTTCAAGCTTACGAATTGATTCGTAAATCATGAATTGGGTTCAATGAATTGTCCATCTTTGATTCATGCATCATGATCTATAACAATCTGGGTTGATTTCGAGCTCCCCTAAGCACACCAAAGCACACAGAACTTCACTCTTATTTTTTTTGGTTACAAGAACTTCACTCTGAAACCGAATTAACGAGAAATGAAAAAAGGGAAGGATTGTGGTGTTTGATGGGGCCGTTCCGCTACACAACAGGGCCTTATAAGCAATTGAACATGGCCTACTACAACAATTATGTAAGAGCCTACCTTTGCAATTGATTTAATTCCAGAGGAGGATATAGCAATTAATAGTGTGTCATACATAACTAGTACCCGGTAATGCATCTTAGCCGTCCATTTATTTAATTATTATATCCAACGGTGATGAGTGGTTAGGTACAGATACACGACTTGCCCGCTCGTGTACCGTAGCCTTTGCCTAAAATATAAGTAAATTTCTTCTATGTTCATGATCGTTGATTGGAGCTGTGCTGATGGTCATCAACTTGATATTTAATTTGGAGAAATTTAAGGATCATAACTTATAATCTGTAAAACCATTCCATAACTGATATAACTTCCACGTTTTTGATTCTTGCTTTTTTAAAAAAAAGAATTCCGAAACGTATAGCATTTCGGAACGTATCAACATTTCTCTTTTGTAAAATTTCGTAAATTGTATTCTGACACTGCTTAGTCCATTTCCTTTGCGGTTTGCACTCTGCTTTCTCCCTCTACCATCATCTTTGTTTCTTTCCTACTACTAGTAAAGTAGTGGTGCTGCTGAATTTTTTATTTTACTCAGATGGAGGAGGGTGGTGTAGTTGATGAAGGGAACACGGTTATTATGGATAAGGGACAAAAATCCTCCTCCATTGTTGAACTTGATCTCAGGGTTGGCGCTTACTCTACACCACAACAAGAGGCAATAAACCCTGTGATCTCAGGTCCGTTCACAGAGACTCAGAGGCGTGAGCTTCATCATCAAGTGAAAATCTTCAACCACTTTGCCAATAACCTTCCTCTTCCTCCTCACGTTGTCCAATGTTTTGGTAAGAATATTAACTTCTTGCACACCACCCATGTATGTATAATATATGGAACACTTTTGATGAAAAGCAGTGTCTTGATTATCGTCTTTGAATGAATTCAATGTTTCTTTTGGACTTAATTTATAGGCTAATTCTTTTTTTCAAAAGTGGGGAAATTGCTTAATGGATTTGCTAATTGCTAGTGACTTTAATTAGTGCAAGAACCCTTTTTGTGATTTTGAGATGTTAAATGATAAGTAAAATTACAAATCTTTAGATATGTTAAGTCACCTTTAATTTACACAAGAAAGATTAGCAGAACATGACTTGTATCAGTAACAAGATCAGTATTAAAAGTAGTGATCCTATGGCATTTTCCATTTGCTATTTGAGAATAGTTGTCTTGATCTCATTGAATCACTTGTTGGCAAAAGATGCAAATAAAATGTTGGTTCTCTAGTAGAGTTATACAAAATACACATTGAGGGATTTGCAGGTACTACATTTCATTTTTAAGACTAATATGGTGAGTACTGTTTTTGGTGTAAGAAACTAGCAAGCAACATGTGGTAACAAGGGCAAGATTGATTGTATATTATAGATGTTAAAATTTTGATTGTGATGGAAAAAATGTTAAATCCTTCCGAACCCCTGGATTTGTACTTTCTGCAATCATTAGTATGTGCATTTTTTATTTGCTTGTTATTGTTCTCAGTAATTTTTAAGGTAAAAACTTTTCAATAGAAAGCTTCTAAGAGCTTTGTTGTTTCTTCTGCTTGGCATTTCAGCTTCTGGTTGCAATCATCCATACCTCAACGACAGAAACAGCATAGAATCTGAACCTGGTAATTGCCGGAGAATCGATGGTTAGAAGTGGCGGTGTGAGAGCAGTGTTCTTCCTGGTCATAAGTATTGCCCCAAGGACATGAACAGAGGTGCTAAAAAGCGCTTTACAAACCATAAATGTGTAGTTATCTTTTCTTTCTACGAAGCTGTTTCATTTTTGGAAACCTGTTTCATGTTTACATGCACAAGTTAATCACTATCATCATTTTGAGATCAGGTTCTGTATGAAGTGAACAAGTTTTTATTTTCAAAATTAGAAATTTTATATTCAAATTAGCAATATTCGCAGTTATAGGCCTAGAAGAAGTTATCATATATTCTTGGTGAACTAGCTTGGTGACAGTACATATTTTGCATGTATTCTGTTTGGAGCTGAACTAAAAATGAAGAAAAGTGAAAACTCAAAATTAAAAGCTTGGTGAATGAACTGGGAGACCAGGGACACATCAACATTAGTTACAAACTTGAAGAGCAAGAATTTGTTCATCTTCACAGTTTTGGAACATGCTCTAGAATCACTTTTGATTAGAAGTTAGAAGTCTTAGTATTTGAGTAATATTAAGATAAGCCGCATAAGCATTTATGGTATAACCGTATAAAATAAGCTCAAATAATCTCTTCCAAATAGGTCTAACAATGTAAATAACTTATTACCTATCAATAAGCTATTTTGAGTATACTTCGGATTAGCATATGAATAAGAGTTTAGACTGACATATAACTTGTTTTCGGCATATTTCAGTAAGCTTCTCAAAAAGCTTATGAATAACCGCTTATTGTCATAAACACTTAATTAAGCTATTTACGCAAACTCAGTCTAAATGTGTCCCTAATTCTGTGCAAACAGAGTGAAACCAAACATTCAATTAAAGATTAAGTTCAAAAGTAACATTAATTGAAGATATTCATCTCCTCAATTAGTTCAGGAATCAGAATCAAAGAGTAATACTAACTAGTAAGAAACAAGAGGTAAATACATACATACATAAATTAAATTGCTGGAAATGTAAACAAGTACTGTGTAAGATCCATCCAAATTGCCATGGATTTCTTCCACCATGGATCAAGATTCAAGAAGGATGAACCTTCCCAGAAGAGATTCCTCTCCAAGCAGATTTCATAGAAGCAGTTGCAGAATTGAGTGCAGCCTCAATATACCTCTTGGAAGCAACAGAAGCAGCTTTCTCCATCAAGTTCCCCATTTTTCTGGCGCTCTCTGCAGTTTGAACTAAGCTGTCCACTTCATCTCTTGACATCCTCTCAAGCTCTTCTTCAAAGCGTCTGAACTCATCCATGGCGCTTTCCATGGCCGATTCGAGGTAGTTCTCAGCTTGTTCCATGGCAGCCTCAGCTTCTTCCAGTTCTTGGTCTTGCTCGAGCTCTGCTGCTGCCCATGCCTTGTATGACTCGATCTCGAATAGCTTCATGAGATCTTCAATGGTGGATGGATCGAAGTTCTTGTCTTGTAAAGCCTGGTCTGAGAGGAAGGTGAATTGGGAGAGGAGAGCTTCCATTTTTCTGTGAATTGAAGAAGCAGATCTAGCTAGCTTGGTTTGGTTTAGTGCTAGGAAAAGTAGTAATGGGTAGGATAGGACTAGGCCTTTTAAGAGCTTGAAATTTTGGGGCACATTCACATTGGACCCCACATCCCTCACCAAGACTAATTCTCTTGTCGCAAATGCTTAGATACATAATATACATATTTGAGTTATGATACATAAACCACCGCCTAATGCATATTACTATTGAACATACCACATATTTGGAGGTTTTCGAGCGCTAATGCACTTTATGATGGTAAAAAATGGCCATAGATGTGGGTGTACAATATTGATTCGCACTATTTGTTTGTTGGTTCAAATATAATTAGCGTTTTAGTCAGCTTAATTAGATTTATAGGTTCATCAAGTTTGAAGTAAAAAATCACCAATCCGCTTTTTCCTTTGATAAGCTAAAGGTTATAGTTATACTAATGAATTGGGCTTCATTTTGCTGTAAAACTGACTTGGAATGGAACCGTTGGAGTTGCTTTTGTTCATATTCACAGAAAGTTAAGGAAACACCTTTCTTTCTCCAGGATGCAGATAAGTTTTGGAAGGGTGTTTTCTTATCTGACTCATAGATGGGGAATCTTAATCATAGTGGGAGAGTGGGCCCATTGCTTTGAAATTTTGATGTCTAATTTCACAAAGCATGAACGGGATTGGGGACTTTTGACACCAACAATGATATATACACACCTCATTTTTTAAACATTTCATTTCTACCTATTTTTGTTTCTACCTCTCTTCTTTTATCATCTATCACATCTCATACTTTCTCTCTCTTACTTTTTCTTTTCTTCCCATCTCTCACCTCATTCTACCTCTTCCACCTCTTTTTGAGGTGTGGAAGTAACATTTTCCTTTTGACACCATAGGGTAAAATAATGTTTTTCATGATCTATAGAAGGTTAATATGTTATTCACACTCCGAATCAAACTTCACTTCATAAAATTAAGAAGAAATAAGAGATATGATTGGTAATGTGATAAGAAAAATAGAGAAAGATAAAAAAGAATAATGAGAAAATATAATACGGAAGAAAAAGTAAGATGTGAATTAATACGGTTTAAAAACTAGTGAAAGTGTAAAACTATGACAGATTATGATATCTCCTAGCAAAATGTTTTCTTATGGAATTGGATAAGACAAGTATGGCGTTGCAGAAACACAAAATGGGTGACCGTTGAAGTGTGAGGGACTCGTAGACAAGTTCAACCCGTTGAAGTGTGGAAAGTACTATGAGAGTAGCTGATGAGATCAAGAAGAAGGTAGACACACTAACATAATATATCATGTTCTATCACGACATAATAGAGTGCTTACTTTTATTTTTTAAGGACGAAAAATTATATCATAATGCTAATTTTGAAGAGCAGTTCCGAATAAAGAGATTTTGAGAGTATCAGAGAAATCCTAGTTGAGACATCTTTTATGATAAGCTTATAGAATATTATTGCAAAGGGTCTAATGAGTCAACATTTTTATAATCGATCATATGAGGGCATAGAACTCTCAACAAGTTATAGATGAATAACTCAGCTCATCTCAAATGATTTATAACAAAAGGTCAATTGCGTATCATCAAGTGGTTAAGCCCAATAAGAAAGAAACGGATTTGTTTATGATTTCATTCAACTTATATAGTTTGAATTGCTTCCATCTAAAATGTATTCAAACTATTATTACCACTTAGGATGGATTGGAGTTAGTAGTTTAATTAAGTGTTTATGGTAATAAGTGTCTATTGTATAAGTGTTTATTTATAAATTAATTTAAAAAAATAATTAAAATAAGCTGAAAATACGTTACATATAAGCATAAATAAATGATCAAAAGTGCTTATTGATAAATCATTAGGTATTTATATGAATTATTTCAAACATTTACATAAGTGCTAATACTATAAAATAAACTTAAATTAACTCTTCAAACAAGGTTTTGCTCTACTTTAGATTATATTTTCTATTGGATCATCCTCCTCCAACAACTTGACATTTCTTCACATATTTCTTCATCTTATCCTCTCGGATCATTTGTTCTATTGCATCCTTAACTTAACCGCATTCATTTGCATTGTGGCCAATCTTGAACCGTCGAGATACTTTTAAGGCTTTTGAATGGTGGAGGACTAGGTACATGAGCAAAGAATGTATTCGTCATATCCTTGTAATGTCTTCCCAATATTATCTTATTATGACTTGCTCGATCAAAATGAGCTTCCTTCTTGTTTCGGTTATTCTTCTCATCATTTTCATCTCTTTGTCTCATTCACCAGTCAAGCCATTATTTCCTATTCACATATTTCGTCGCGCTCAAACAGAATTCTACAATATCTTAGGGTGGCGATTTTGCTAAGGAATTGTGAATTGGAGTTCCCACCCCAAATTGCTTCAATACCTTATGTAAATTGGTCTTCTTTATAAAATTGTGTAAAAATCACATAATGATGAATTGTTCCCTGATTCAAATTATGATAAGTTTTGATAGAAGCAAAATCAATCAATATTAATTATAAGGATATTAATTAAAAGTAAAATCAATCAATATTAATTATAAAATCAATCAATATTAATTATAAAATACGTGAGAGTTGTAAAAGTAGTATTCAATTATTAGTTGGTATTGTAAAATGAAAATATAAACTAAAAAAAAATTACTAAAACATCAAACAAAATGAGAAGCAAGCAGAATGAATATCATAAATAAATACTTAAATCTATTCATGCAGTTATGATTTTAAAATTAATTTCTTAATTTATTCAATTAATACTTAGAAAGTTATAATTCCTTGGTAAAAAAAAGAATTATTTGGTCAAACAACATAATACAAAAAAAGACATTTACAAATTATACATCAATAAATTGATTATTATATTTCAATTATATAGGAAATTCAAAATTTTAATTTAATCTAAAGTTTTGTACTTGCTCAGGATTTCTTCACTTTTTCATTCCTCGGTGAAGTCAAATTTTGTCTGACTGTGTGTGTACAGAGAGAGAGAGAGAGAGAGAGAGAGAGAGAGGGCTATGATGTCTGATTCTCATATGTTGGTGTCACTTCTCTTCTTCCTCGGTTTCTTCTCAACTTGTCACGCTGTCTGGTTCGTCTTACCCCCCTCCGGTACCAAGTGCGTCTCCGAACAAATCCAGAGCAACGTCGTCGTTTTGGCACATTACGTTGCCATTGGCCCTGACTATAATATAACCCTCAACCCCACCGTTTCTGTCAAGGTACCATTCTTTGATCTCATACCATTACCCTTTTCCGATTGTACGTTCATCATCATCCATTAGAAATGGAGTTGGTAATTGACGATTCCAGAGAGGGACTGCTTTTGCATGCAAAATTGATGATTAGCCCTTTTGTGTTAAATAATTAGCTGATCCCTTTCAAAGTATATGATCCATGTAACTAATTGTCTGGACTATGTTAACCAACCTGAATGCATGCTTTTATCTTGCTCATGGTGTTGTAATGTTGTAAATGTTGGTTTTTTGTAGATTTTCACCTAATGCAATTTGCTTCGGTGCTGGAATGTGGGTTGAATAATTGTGTTCTTCCAAAAAATCATCATCAAACCTAACAATAATAGTTTCAATCATGTCTGAACCTATTCTTGTGTCATCAAGATTCAACTTGAACTGGGGCTTGAGCTACACAACCTTGAGACATTAGATTGTTAATTGGGTGTTTGGGTCTATTGATTGTAAGTTGCTCTGTGTGATGTTTTCAGTTTTCTGTTTTGGTTAGGTGACATCACCATATGGAAAAGATCTTCATCATTCGGAGAATGCAACATACGGTGATTTCGCTTTTACAACTCAAGAGGCTGGGAGCTACCTAGCATGCTTCTCGTTGGAGAATAATCAAGGGACTGGAGATGTTAGCTTGCACCTTGATTGGAAAATTGGAATTGCAGCAAAGGATTGGGATGAAGTTGCTAAGAAAGAGAAGATTGAGGTAAACATGTCAATGATACCTATAACCTATTCATATGCCTGTGAATATCATGTAGAACTTCTGAGTTCTGTCTCTCAAGGGATGACATTTACGCAAAGTCCTATCAAAGAATGAGTCTAAGTTCTGTATCCACACGGTTGTAAGACTTTCAAGTTTTGTAGTTTTATACATTGCTTGAATTATTTTTGGTTCTTTGCACAATGAGCACGAAAATCACCCTGTATTGATTGCGAGCTATTTGAACTAAACTCTACCTCTATTCTCTATGATTTCATTATGCTACTTTTCGCTGACATTAGTCTCCAAACATGATTGATGCTCAGGGAGTAGAACTTGAGTTGAGAAAGCTAGAAGGATCAGTGACGGCTATCCTCGAGAATTTGAAATATCTGAAGGGCAGGTAATTTGCATCATTTCAAGACTTCTCCCTAAGAATTTTGATTGCAAATGGTTTTAGTTCTTCTGATATATCACTCTGTTTTGTATATTTGCTCAGGGAAGCGGAGATGAGGAGCGTGAGTGAAAAAACAAATACCAGAGTGGCAACGTTTAGTATAATGTCCTTGGGTATTTGCATTGTAGTTTCAGCTTTGCAGCTGTGGCGTTTGAAGCGATATTTCCAGAAGAAGAAGCTTATTTAGATGGTGCAAGTGTTAATTTAAGATTAAGGAAGGAATTTTAAACTTTTGGCATTTTTATGAGCTATACTTCTTACAGCAACCGGAATTTTTTTCTAAGTACACTTACAGCGTCTCCAACTTTTTCTTATTAGTAGAATTTAGTTATAATGCCTGACCACCGTCTCTTGTTAGGGAAACAATCAAACAACTGAACTGGGTTATATGATCAATGCTCATAAGACAGATTGTTAAATGTATGGTTGGCTAAGCCTCAAACATTTACTTGGGACGGGTGTTCATGAGGTGCATGACAATGAGTTTCGCCTCTGATATTCGGTCCTAAATTTTTATTGGATTGTTTTTTTAAATCTAAATCTAACTACAGACTTGAAGAATGGATTTAAGTAGACTGAGACTAGCTGTCGCAACCACCCTTCCCCTCCCATATCTGAACTCAAGGCCTCTCTACCAGCTTGCTCTAGACGACTCGGTTGCCGCCACTCCTCCCCTTCCGCCACTCTGTTGCCCTTCAGATATTTCCGCACCATCTACCTCCTCTATGTGATCCCACTTATGCATGCTTGACTTCATTTGGTGTTGCTCATGCTACATTTTCATTGATATTGGCCACTCTAAAGCTACACAAATTGCAATTCTGGTATATCCGAATGAGTTATGAAGTTGGAGCAATGATTAAAAAAGAAAAATTATATTCACTTAAAAGTGATGACTCTTGTGTTGTGTTTGAAACTATTGAAAACAAGAAATAGAAAACTAGATAAGAAAACTGATTCCATTCTGGCTCTAACAGTTTTTCTGTCAACACTCTCCTCAAAATCCATTTGCACATATTTTGAGGCTAAAAAGCCAAAGGATGTGAGGGCAAACGTATGTTCACATTCATCAAACATTTAAACAAACACACATTCTCTAAATTGGCTAAAAAAGAAAATCAATTTTTAAATGATGTTCGGAACAACAAATTAGCTCCTCAAAACATTGAGTCATCATCAGCTCAGCAGTCCAGCTGAAACTGGAAATCAACATGAAATGTCCTGTATTAGAACGCATCAAGAAATAATAGCCTGTTCTGAGCTTTATTCTATTCGAACTATCCCATAGTTCATGTATCTAAATCGGCAAATGTCATCAAAAAAATCATCAGCGCTGCTCTCAGAGCTCTTCATCTGAAGAATCTTGATAACCATGGTCCTTAGATTCTTCCCATACTTCAGCAAGGACTCTAGAGTACTCATTTTTTGTTCAGCCTTCAGTGGTGATCTCACTGTGATCACAACCTCCTCTAAACATGGAATCACAAATCCTGGATCCACCTGTAAAGGGAATGAGTATCTTTGTCAGATAGGATATTATAGGACACCATGAATCAAACCTGTAATATCAAAATCATGTTGAATTACATGTTTCAGACTGTTCCTTTGGCATAGTGCTGCAAACATGGCTCCATGGACATCAAATTTGCGCAGCTTGGGATGGCTGTTGAAAAACTCAACAAAATCAATCTCTGGAAAGGCTTGAAGAGCCTCATAGTCCCCAGTGAATTCAACCTTCATATAAAGATGCTTCACCTCACTTGCCAGTTTCAGCATTTTGCATATTGCATCCCAGCACCACTGGATCCCCCTCATAGACAGGAACTCCAGAGCTGAAAGGTTTCCGAAATCAATGTTGTATACTCTCCCTGGAAACAATTAACAAAGAAAATTAAGCTAACAATCAAATAAGACAAATTACTTTGGCAGGGTTGCTTGACAACAAGAAAAACATGGCAACAAGAAATATATGAGGGCAGGAGTCAATTCAGACATTCAACTACCTGCACTATTGGATATTGTAAGATTCTTCAAATGCTTGGTTTCAGGGACCCTAATCCAACTACAGCCTTGTACCTCAAGAGATTCAATCTTTGGGGAAGTTAGCGAAAGTGAACAGTTCCCCAAACCATAAAAATCCAGCTTACATTGCTCTAAATACGGAAGGTCGATTGAGATTGATCTAATCCCCTCACATCCAAGCAGTAACAACCTTGTCAGGTATGGACATGACTGAAGCACCACATTCAATACAGAATCCTCCAATCTTGCACCAACTATTTCAAGGGTCCTAAGATTTTGGAAGACATCCCATTTTGGGGAATGTATCATCAACACACCCCAAAGTTTTAGAGACTCCAAATTCCTTGCTGCACCAATGCAATCCAATTTTGAAGGGCTTTCACAGGAGGCCTGATTGTCAGCAAGGTTGTCCATTCGAAGCTCGAGCCGGGAAAGAGATAGACCTACAAGTGATAGCCATGAAGCAAGACCACGAGGGGAGAATGGGGGGTATACAACTAGCGCTTCCAATTGCACAACTGTCGATACCATTCTTTTCACAACATCATCAGGACTTTCATCGGCAGAATAGCTATCAAACGAGTTGCGAGGAAAGTAGAGGCTTCTAACATAAGCCATTGAGTCCTTCCATCTCTTAGAAACACAGTTGCAAGCTGCCACATCGCGAGCATTACTGATATGGGACAAGATGCATTGAAGTATGACATCTGGGACATACTCCATGGCTGAGGACAGTAATGAAAATAGCTAATTATCAGTATATATGCAGGTAGATAGATTCATGAGCATCTTTTCAAATTAGCACTATGAACAAGGACTACTAGAGGAAACAATGAAGACATTAATCACTCATGAAGAAAAATTGGAGGCGTCAAATCAAACACAAATATTAGCAGAATCTAAAAACCTCAATTCATCTGTGCTATCACTAGTTAAACTGTTTGCTTAATTAGCTTTAAACCCTGCCTTATATTATAGATTTATTATATGTATTGAAAAGTTAGAGAAAAAGCTTACACATATTGAAATCCGAAGAGAATGAATGAAGATCTGGCTGGGATTTGAGATGAGGTTTTTGGGTGGTGAATTTGTATTGTGTTTGGTTGACTTAAAAAGGGAATTCAAATTTTGGAGGAGGAGGGTGCACTGAAAATTAGCCCGCTTTCGTTTTTGAGCTATTTCAAATTTTGGGACCGTTTAAACTTTAAACAAACAGATTCCATCACAGACACACAACACAAAACAACACAACCATTTTTTTTTCTTTTGTGAATTCAGATCACAGAAGACAACCATAAAGTGTCTGAAAATTATCATAATTTATAACCTGTTTTTTTCGAAAAAATGGTATGTAAGTTTAATTGTAATTTTAACTCTCAATTTATAACGTTTTTAAAACAATTTTAGTCCCTTAATTTTATTTTTTTTGTGACAATTGAGTCACAAATTGATCATCACTTAAATATTTTTCCACTCTTGTCTAGACTTGCTTGAGTATTTTTGTTGTTAATTCTTTAATTTTCCAAGTGTAACAAAACACATGCTATTAGTCGAAGTCCAATGGTTGGTGGTAGTGACGATGCGTTCAATGAAAGAAGAAAGAGTAGGAAGAGATGAGAGAGATAGCCTAAATGGGTGAAAAAGGGGGGAAGCCCCCATTGACGGGAAGTGAATATAATGTAACGTTAGTCTGATATCCGATCTTTGTTAGGGGTTAGTCCAACATAAATCTAATATGTGAGGGAGACTTGAATTATATTGTTGGGGAGGGATTGTTTGAAAGTACATGCATACATAGAATAATATTATCATAAATGTTATTTATAGATAAAATAGAAAAATATAACTAAATGGTCCAACTTAATAAGTTTTTATTTTACATAAAATGGTAGAACAGTGAGAAAACACTTTCAAAAAGAATGCTAGTGGCATATTAAGGAGACCGACACATACACACTCCTTAATCAGAATGTTGAAGGATCTTCCTATAGAGGACTCCAACTTAACAAGTTATTTCAAGTTTTAGCACTAAATTTGCAATTAAGTCAATTTTTTTACTAGAGAAATTGCCAGTCCTTTATAGTTCAACCTGACTCGAGTTTGATTGTGTTATATGGACAATGTTTGCAGCCTTAAAAAAAACTACAAGTGTGAAAATTATCCATTTCCATGGAAACATAAAATTTTCATGAGAAATTAAAATTCAATTACCATTCTACCTCTTGTAACCAAAAGAAATTCTACGAATTTATTACTAGTTAAATCAAACACCAACGCGATGAAATCGAATGAATTAATGACAATTGAATTGAAGGAATCAAAGAATAAAACCTAGTAACAAAAGCAATCCAATAAATCAACACTTTTATGATAATACAATGGGCCAATATTGGTTCGGGCTGAAACCATCTCAATCTTTTTCTTTTTTGCTAAAATAGAGGGCGTAAGCCCGAAACTAACATGAGCTAGAAGAGGCTACGCCTCTAGCATCTTTCTTAAGAATAGGAATTAACCCGTGAGGGAGGGTCATCCTCACAATTGAACACTAAGTTGTGGACTTGATGGCCCAAGAATCTTCATACTACGTAATTTGATTCCCAAGAATCCTTATTATTTAGAAATTCCTAATTTGAACAAGCATTAAGCATAATGATACACAATACTACTTCATTACTATCAAGTCATATTCCTAGGCAGTCAACAATTATGGTGATTTACTTGGAATCCAACTCAATACTAGTAATGACTCATTTTAAATAATAAGCTTGAATTGAGATAATAATGATAGTGAAGGAAGAAGAAAAAAAAAGGGAGATGCATCCCCTCTATATAACGACACCTTATTTATTGAATGAACTATTATAGTTAATTGCACGGGTAAACCTAGTTGTAAAATATGGAGTTATCCAACATGGTACAAGGAAAATTAAGTGAATATGGTGATAGATTGCAAACGGGACTGTTACTTGGATATACACAACATGCTTGGTTTCATCTTTCATGTCGAAATATTCTGTAGTTACTTCTCATTTCATACAAGCCACAATTAGTAGCTTCTTTCAGAATGCAAAAACCTAACAAGTTCCCATACAAACAAAAAAGTTTGCTGGAGACCTTCAAAATGTACCACATAAACTATTCTGCTCACCATAACTTACAAGGTCTCCAAGTTTGCCACCGCCATTAAAATGTGGGACTTGACAGCAAGGTTACTGGTGCTACCCCGGCTGGTGCGTCACAGAGCTCACTTGGTTTCTCTAGCTGAACTTGGATCCAGCCACCGTCAACACCGCGAAAAGAGGTGAAGCAGCTGCCCTAGGAGGTGGTGGCAGAGGAGAGTGTGGATAGAGGTAGTCAATAGAATTTTCTCATTAGCTTTCGAAATTACACATCAAAACCATCCAATTTTCAAGTAATATATAGAATGGTATAGTGGTCTCACAAAGTTAAAGACTTTTTTCATTGTCTTTGTACCGTAGCCAAAGCTGGTAATACATTATTACATTCATATCGGTTTTCAAGTATCTGAAAACCACTTCTCTAGAATGGAATTTTCCACATACCACTTCTCTAGAATGGAATTTTCCACATAATACAGATTTAAAGGGAAAAAACATAGGAAACCCAATTACAGTGAGTAATATTATATACTATATGCAAACTATTTCAGTTTATCTGAGATTTTTGTATAGAAAGCATAGTCCCAACATGCTAAGTCAGCTTGAACTTGAGTACTGAGACAGTGCTAGTATTCCAACTTCAGGAAGCTGTTGCAGTACTTTGAATTCCTTGAACACAATGACAAGATGAACGCAAGTATTGCATTTCAATACCAACAACACATCATACCGGAACCCGGTAAGTGGGATCCACCATTTTCAAGATGAACAAGTTTCCTTTGTCACCTCTAGATACCCTGTTACATTATGATGAGAAAGTGTGTACACGAGTATTAATATCTATACCAGACAGAGTAAAGTAATTTACAGTGGAGATGAGGTAAAAAGGTCCAATGTGGTTCATTAACAGAGTGTGTATTTGGCAACATTATCAGAATTAATTTTGGATAAAATTGATTTAGGTAAAATTGGGTATCGTAAGAGTGAGTTAAGGCAAGTTGAAAGTGAAGTGATTTATGTCTAGATATGTTTATGCGAAAAGTGATTTCTATAGAGTAATGTTGTGAATTCAGCTATAAAATCTCACTTTATTATGTTCACCGCAGAAACTACAATCTCTAGCTTCTCCACAATTCTCTATGTCGATTGCTAAACATCTAAATGATCATCTAAAGACTAAAAGTGATTTTGGTCAATGAGAAATAATTTCTAAGACTCAATCGTGGAACCAAACACACTAAAGAATGTTGGACTTCTTTTATCTTTATGAGCAATTTGGTAACTCACCGCAGCTCTTCATCCAAGTATGTTATTTCAAGTGAACCACGAGCTGTTTCAGGTGCCTTAACAGGTATCTGCACAAGTACATTATGATGAAATAGATTATGCTCATAGATAGATATTACTTATTTAATCTACAAAAGTGCAGAAACATACATAGATGTTACTTATTTATCATGGTACCACATCCATACAGAATTGCAGATGTCGGATAGTAGTATATACTAAACTACTGTATTGTGAATGGACTTTTTTGGAGCTAGTTAGATAATTAGCATTTGAAAAGAACCTCAACAGAATTTCATTTTTCATTCCTAAGGTCCTCAAAGCAACGCGAGAATAATTACCAAGTTGCATATGCTCATTCCTACAGCAATATAAAATATAGTTTCAATGATAACTATTGAGACTCCAAATACTTACAAATCCCGCAATTTTGAAAGTATCGAACTTCACAGCCACTTTCCTTGTATTTACAGGGGTCAAATCAGCTGTCACCTTCACAATATTGATTCATTACATATGCAAATGTTAGAATGAGAATGCATAAATGGTGAAAACTTATCTCAATTTCATCAAGTGTCACCTGGTTGAAGAATGGCCAAGATTCCATATTTTGGGCTCTGAGAGTATCAGCATTGATGGCTTGGTAATTTGTAACTGATCTCAACAGCTTTGGCCTCTGTTGTTACAATATTGACAAAGTTAGTACAAAATATGGAGGCAAAGATTGTAGATGGCAAAGGAAGAAGAGACGAGGTAAAGCAAAAAGAGAAACCTCAAACTTCCTACTTTAGGGTTACATGTATCATATTCATAATTGATAGAGTAAGCAATAAGACATGTAATCCTAAATTCCTTATACAAACATTAATAACCAAAACCTATTATGTAGACAGTGCATGCTATGTGCCATGGGGGGATGTCCTTAACCGAGAGAAGGAAACTTCTCTTTCCATTTTTAGAATCTACGAATCTCTTCAATGAATACAAACATCTATGATACTTTTATTATGCACTCAATGTGACAAATTATAGCTTCTCAATTCTCATTGATACTTTGAAATACGCGAAATCACATTTGCTTTTGGACCAACTACAACCAAACATACACAAAGTATCAATCCAATAATCAAGTATTCCCAATGCACACACCCAGTAATAAGATTGAAAGTGTTTTCACATTTCAACTTTTCCCTAACATCAACATATAGAAATTGCAGCAATCAACAAAATCATAAACTTCTAACATACAAAACAAAAAGTTAATCTCAGTAACTTTCTCATTCATTCATTTCCAATTGAGCATTTCCTTCTATCTAATCTACAGAGCGTTTCTTTGTGTTATTATTCGCATTATAACTCTTGAGATGAAAATCAATTCAAGTAATGCAAGGATTTTGAACTTCACTTCTTGCATATAAATGTACAATAAATAACTACTAAAATCTATTATACTAAAGAAGCACTAAACAATATGCAATGCTTACAAACATGAGACAAATTGTTAGGGGGGGATATATATGCAGAAGCATGTGAAATGCTTAGTTTAACAGATCACGTGACTAGCACGTGAGCTACTAGAAGTCTCTATTGAAGGCTATATATTCATTGTATCACTCAACAGTGAAAGTACCAATTAATGATAGAATATTCAGATTAACAGAGTTCTCTTCCTCTCTCTCTTTTCTGTTATTTTCTCAATATATACAAATCATAGTGCTAACATATCTTACATGATTCATCATCACCTGAATATGAATATAACCATGAAATACTGTAAGGGAAAAAAATGTTTACCTTGGTCTGCAAGATTGACTGTGAGGTAGTGTATATAAGCTCCCATTTTCCATCCAGTAGATTAGATTTTAAGGGATTCTTTGTTGGATTAACTGCTTCAAGTTTGCGTGCAATCTATTTAGGAATAAATTCCAGGAATCAAGAATAAAGATGCATGTGAACTTCATTGAGATTGAGAGAACTAATTATGGATAACAAACAAACATGCATCACATTTTTTAGAATAAATATGGAGACATAAGTAGTGACCTGATCAATAGTTTGCTGGTCTTCGAGAGTGGCATCGGCACCTCGATCAAGCGGTGCAATGGCGTCAAGAAGTTCTTGCTTGATGGTACTTGCATCTTTGCGTTTGTTGTTGAGAAAAGCAGGGAAAAATGAAACTTTTGCTCTCCATTTCTCAGAGATAGCAAGGGAATGGCTAGTGTGATAGATTGGGAATCTAACTGGGAAGTGAGAAGAAGAAGATGAAGATGGTGAATTGAAATGGAGCAGTTTGGGATGGAAATCAGTATCAGTGGTGTTGAGAGGTGAAAGCAGTGGCAGAGAAGATAAGGCCATTTTGGTTACAGCGCTGCTTTACCTGCCCACATCGGTTGGCCTTTACCTTTTCACTTGTGGCTTCAGGAATAAATAAATAAATGGACTGAATAAAAAGCGGGTTTTTTTTTTAAAAAAAATAATATAAGAAATTAAACTATTTAGTGACAAAATCCATTTTTTAAAACTACAAAGTTAAAGCATTCCTAGATAACAAAGGAACAACAATGCGTAGAGGCTCATCTATGCTAGTAACCACACATCAGCGGCTAGCACCATAAGAAGCGAGGCAATCCACGGAGTCATTAGCTTCGTGGGGAATGTTACGAAGGCTAATGTCTCAATTAAGGTGAATATCCATAAAAATACTAGCACGCTCATGTAATCTGAATCTATCATGGATAATAGTCTCTACTACTTCCAAACAATCCGCTTCACAATATACTTTCATAATATTTCGTCCCCAAAATAACTGAATATCCATCGTCCTCATAGCAAAGAGCTCCGCTGGTGAGGGATCTTCACCATGGATACCCACAAAGAAGCCAAAATCCATTTATTGAAGGAGGATAAATTATAAGTGCCCGTTTGACATTCCGTTAGAAACGTGGTGTTTAAACTAACGTGATTTTGACAACGTGATTTTAGTAAAATTGTGTTTGAATAAACGTGATTTATGTTTGGGTGATTTGTAACAAACGTGATTATAAAAAAATGAATATTGTTTGGATGATAATAATCAAAATCATGTTTGAACTATAATTAATAAAAAAAGTCTTTATATATATTCATCTCTCTTTCTCTCCAAACCCATCTCCTTCTCTTTTCTTCTAGTTTCAGCAGCAAAACATCACCACCAACACCATAAAAATATAATTGACATTCAATAATATAAAAATGGGTTAACTATCATATTGGTCCCTGTGTTTGAGTCGCCGTCTGAGGTAAGTCCCTCGCCGGAAAAATTATTGTAAAAGATCCTCTTCTTTATAAATCATTTGGAGCAGGTCCTCGCCGGAGCCCGGAGCTCCGGCGAGTGATGATTTGGACCGGTGACAGGGCAAAAAAAGCTGACATGGATTTAAAAAAAAATAAAAAATAAAAAATTAAATAACACTTCAGAATATTGGACCCAATTAACAACAAAAAAAAAACCCTAAATTAATTAATAAAATCAATTCTCCCAAAGTAATTCCCCAAATTGTTCAAAAAGAATTTCCCCAAATTAACCCAAATTTTCAGTCATTCTAATCAAAATTAGTGTTCATATTTTGCAACCCAAATCTTCTTCTTCTTCTCCTCAAATTAGGGTTCAATCCAAATCCTGTTCTTCTTCTTCACCACCACCAACCCCAGCAGCCTCCACCACTTGAACGTAGCAGAAGCACAAACACTGCAACAACGATCTGGATCTGAATCTGAGTGCGACGGAGGACGATCCTGGCATCTCAAACCGCCGCCACCGCCGCCGACGAAGATGACGGTGATGATGAGCAGCGTGAACGAAGATTTCTTCCTCTCATGTCGATTTCTTCCTCCTCGCACCGTGACAGAGACCTCAATCTCTTTCTCTGCCTTCGATTTGCGCTGATTCACAGCAATGCTTGGGTTTGCAGGTTAGGGTTCCAGATTGGTGGTATTTGGGGGGTTTGGTTGAATATGGATGAGGGTGGATCCTTGGTGGTTCGAGGGTGGTTGTTTGTTCTTGCTTCTACCTTTGGTCGTAAAGTCTTGGAGGCAATTCAAGTTGGTGACCAGATTCTGTGTTCTGTGTAGCTGCTGCATACCTGTTCTGTTCTGTTCTGTATTGGGCGTGGTGTGTTCTTGTCCTCCCCTGTGCGTCTCTGACTTGCTATTTGTTATATTGATGTACTGATTCGGTTGGGATTGAGCCTCCTCCATGTCGGAAGCAGAAGAAACTGTGGGTGAAGCCTGATGAGTGGATCTATCAAGAGAATGAAGACTGGTGTTTTGGTTTTTCTGGATCTATCAAGTGGTTGATCGATCTCTTCACCTCTCTCTTCTCTCACCCATGTTCTGGGTTCTTCTGGATCCAAACTTAGATTGGGGTGGGGATTTCGGTTGGGGGTAGGGGTTGGGGTTTTGGTTTTGGTTCCGATTGCAGGTGAGGGTGAGGATGCGGGTTGGGGTTTGGGGGTGAAGTTGCGGGTTGGGGTTTGGGGTTTGCGGGTGAGGGTTGAGGTTGGGTGAGGTCGTGAGGGTTTGCAGGTGGGTGAGGGTGAGGGTGAGGTTGGGTGAGGGGGTTTAGAAACTGTGGGTGAGGTTTGAGGTTGGGTGTTCTGGGTTTGTGTTGTGCACTGGGTTTGAGGTTGGGGTGTTTTGATGATGATGATGATTCTGGAGTGTTATTTTTTGGGTTAATTTGGGGGAATTGAAGTTAGGGTTAATCGTCTACTTGGGGTCTTTGTCTCGCCGTCTGAAATTAGTCCCTCCCCGGAAAATTTGCAAATCTGGGTCCTCCCGTTTGCAATAAGTCTGGAGCAGGTCCTCGCTGGAGCCCGGAGCTCCGGCGAGTGATGAATTGGCTCGCTGACTGGGATAAAAACGCTGATGTGGATTTTAAAAATAAATAAAAAATAAAAATATAAAATAGAATTCAAATTTATTAATCCAATAAACTAAAAAAATATAATTAACTATCTAACCCTAGTCTAATTCACAAAATCAATTTACCAAAATCAAAAAAAAAAATTGGTGAAGTTAAACACATCTGTGTTCCTACTCCTCATCTCCATGTTCATCATCTTCATCTTCTCCATCACATCATCTTCTTCCTCATCACCTCCTTCAACAAATCTGTGTTCCTGCTCCAACTTCTTCACCCGCAACCCTCCCTCACCCGCAACCCACCCTCACTTCTTCCAAAACAGAGCTTCTGAACCCATCCCTCCCTCACCCGCGACCCACCCCTCCATCTGCTATGTGCATCCGTTTCTTGCGGTGCTGGATTTCTTCTTCCATGGTTTCTCTAACTGGGGCAGCTATGGTGGGGATTGGGGTTTTTTGTTTTCTGGAAATTGATTGTATTTCTGGATTTCTTCTTCCATGGTTTTTTGTATTCCCAATTTTTTTTTACCAAAGGAATGTTCCAGATCTGCATCCCTTCTGGTTGATTTGGGGGTTTAGGTTCGTGGCATAAGATGATGGCTGGGCGAAGGGAAATGGTGATGCGAGAGGGAGATCGAAGCAGTATGGGTAAAAATTGAAACTTGAGCAAGATCTGAACCTTTCTCTCTCGATCTCCTTTTTGCGCCTCTTCCTTCTTCATCTCTCTCTCTCTCTCTCGATCTTCTTTGGACTACAAGGTTGCAGGAAGAGGAACTATGGCTGAATTCCACAGTTGAACAATTTCTCTGGTTTGATGGTGTTATTTTACGGTGAGGGATTCTGGGTTGAGTTTTTGGGATTTGGGTCTTGATTCTGGGTTTAAGTTGCAGGTTGGGTTGAGATGAAACTATTGACTGGCTAGGTTTGTAGAAAAAGTTGAAGATGAAGATTGGGGTTTTGGAAGAGGTGGACACTTGCTAAGATGGAGAAAATTTGTTTCAGAAAAGAATTGATGAGAAATGGTAGAAGATGATGATGAAGAAGGTAGAAAGTTTGTTTTTGTGAAAAGATTGTTGTGATTTTTATTTTTTACTTAATAAGTTTAATTTTAATTAATTTGGGTTTTTAATTTAATTTTCTGATGTTTAATTTATTTTTTTATTTATTTTTAAAATCCACATCAGCGTTTTTATCCCAGTCAGCGATCCAAATCATCACTCGCCGGAGCTCCGCCCTCCGGCGAGGACCCGTTCCAAAAATTTTTCAAACACGGGGACTTTAGACCAAATATTTTCCGGGGAGGGACTTACCTCAGACGGCGACTCAAACACAGAGACCAATATGATAGTTAACCCTATAAAAATTGAACACTTAAAAATATAAAAAAAATATAATTGGATTTAGCACGTGGTGGGTGAAGTGCTTGGGTGTGTCAGTGTGTCAACCTAAACAAGTGAGAAGTGCATAAAATATCTCTTACTTACTATGCGTCTCTGTCTTGAACTCTTTGCTCTCATCCATGTTCTTCTTCTATTAAAAAATTCATTTTTAATTACTTTCCATTTTGATCCATGTTCTTCAGCTTCTACTATGAGCTCCAACCTTGAATCTTAGAATCATCACCAAAAATGTTGCCAAAATTTCCCATGATGCAGTTGAAACCACCGCCTTTGACACCCAGTCACATGATTCATTCACGCAGAGACACCAGAATTTTCTCACAGCAAAAATTTCCTTTCAAGTTCGGTCCCCAATCTTTGGGTGACAAATGGAAGCTCAATGACATGACTGCTAGTATGTTATCAATCTTTTTCTCTTTCAGATTGATTATACAGTGTGTTCTTTTTCTAAACTTTTCATTATTATTTTTCCAAAAGGTTCTATACAAGAAAGATTGGGTGTATTGTTATCAAGGACCCAGAATTTTTTCAATCAAGTCACTTCTCCGCGTGCAAAAAAAATCAGGAAACAACTTGACACTGAAAATGATTCCGGATTCCAAGTTATGGAGGATATATTCATGGTGGAGCAGACTATTAACCGCAGAATGCCATATGGGAGGACTCTTTCTCTTGCTGCTGTTATATGTATTGAGCAATTCAGCAGGTCAGTGAGGTCAATCAATGCCTTTGCATCATATATATATATATATATATATATATATATATATTTGCTTACTAGTCTACATGCTTATTAGATTTAGACTGATACAGGAATTATTATTTGACTTTCTGAAAATAAGATATGCAGGATGAATGGATTGACTGGGAAGAAAATGCAGAAAATTTTTCAAACACTTGTTCCTGAATCTGTATATAGTGATGCCCGGAATTTGGTTGAATACTGCTGCTTTAGATTTTTGTCAAAGGATGCTTCTGAAGTTCATCCTTCCCTCCAGGTATTTCTTTGGATGGTATATATGAAACTATGCTCATTGTCTGTTTTTTTTTGTAAATTCATCATGGGTTTGTCAAACATGCACTTGGTGAATACCCTGCTGATTGAACTTGTTTGTAGGACCCTGCATTCCAGAGGCTGATATTCATAACCATGCTTGCCTGGGAAAATCCTTACACTGATAGCATTTCTGGCACTGCAGAGAAAGCTTCCTTACAGGTTTACTTCTTTCCTTTATTTTATTTACTTCAGCCACCATATAGGCATGTGAATACCCTGCTGATTGGATATAGGAGACACGTAATGAGAGATAACATATTTCTTTGGAAATCACCCTCTAGTTTGTCTATTAAACTGTAACACAATCATTGAACTTTTATGCGTAGTGGTCATGGCTAATCAGAGAATAGGTCACTGACTCTAAACTTGGAATAGCCTCCCTATTGCACCAACCAAAAAAGAGTATGATGATAGGTCTAGGAATATTTATTTCATCTCATTAATTCAACCAACAATGTCCTGATAGAGCATTGAAGGCGGGATATATTTTGTCACAGTGATTTCCAGTTATATTTGGCCTAATCATATAATTTCATTTAGTTCCTTTATATTTATTATTTAGAGAGATCACTTCAGATATATTTGGTGGACTTTGCAGAGTAAACTTGTCACCAAAGAGGCTTTTGCTCGTATTGCTCCTGCAATCGCTGGTGTGGTTGACCTCCCCACAGCGCACAATCTTTTTACGGCTCTTGCTGGTGATCAAGATGGAATTTCAATCAGCTTGTGGCTGACCTACATTAATGAATTTGTCAAGTGAGTTTTCAATGTCGATCTTTTTGTTGACGATATGATGAGCTTAGGAGAAGACATCCAATTAACATGTGTTTCTGACCACCAAGCTAAAGAATGGTTTGCCAATTTTCAATGCTTCTTTTGCACTAGGCATTCTTAATTTATCTGGATGATTGGGTTATGAAAGAATGGACCTTCTTTTTGCATGATAAGGGGATCAAATTTTTTTTGTCGTAAAAGATCTTCTGAACTGTTCAATTTCCGTATTGCTGCCTCAAACTCCTCTCCTGTGTGCCCTTTAAAGTAAAATTGAAGGCCACGCCCTTCAATTTTCTAATCTAGTACATTGAAGGTCCATGCAAGCTTTGCCCGATTTAAACATAACCCTGGAAGACCAATAGTCCAGCTTCTTCACTTTTAGTTCTGATGTTTCCATTATCTGGTAAAAAGTTATGTAGTTTACCTTTTAGTCGTTCCATATGGTAAAGCTGCCTGAATTCTGCTGGAGAATTGTAGCATAAAATTATGGTATTTGTTAGTTCTATCTTCCCTTTGGTGGTTTGTTCTATGAACATGCTTATTGCTTGATTGTGATGGAATGCTGTCAAAATTTATAAACACCTTTTGGTATTATAGAATTGTTGTGCTGAACTTGGACTGATATTACTGCAGAGTGCGTCAAGAACAGAGGTCATATCAGATTCCAGAGTTTCCTCAACTATCAGAGGAGAAGGTTTTATGCTTTGGTTTCAATAATAAGAAGCCTGTTCTGAAATGGGAGAATAATATGGCCTGGCCTGGCAAACTCACTCTTACTGATAAAGCAATCTATTTTGAGGTATTTTATGATTATATGATATGTTTATAATATACTACCTCATAGGCTTTAAATTTTTTCATATGGCAATACAGGGTCCTTGTATTTCTCTGTGCTAAGCACAATCACCACTCTTTATATTGCAAATTATGAATAGATGAGCAAGATCATGATGATGATGTGATTGGAAAAATCAGCATCTCTGATTGTTTTGTTGCCTGTTGGTTTTATGGCACAAAATAAAACTTTCTAATATTTCTGCAACATAATTCAATGCTGTAAGCCTATAAAAACCAAAAGATACATTTGACCTCTTGCATCTCTTGGCCCATAATTATATCCGTCTTATCATGTGATTGCCTGTTATGAGATCTCCTGGACTTATCACATCAATTTTGTTCAAGAAGAGAACTATAGAGGTTCTCCTCATGCAGAGGTAACAGAATCAAATTTCACTTAAATGAGTTTCTAATTGTGCATCGGAAGATGTGAATATTAATGATTCGGGCTTCAAAGAAGTCCATGGTCCTGCCAGTTTCGGACTGGATATAGGAACCAAGACATAACTGATACACTCAGTTTCTATAGGTTTAGCTTCCAGGTCACTGCCGAGTCATATAGACTCACTTTCCAGGATAAAATGAGGTTCTGTGCATGAGCTATTTTATTGAAGAACATTTGAACTCAGCCTAATGATCGAGTTTGCAGCAGGTAATGGTTGCAGCCAGCTTAACCTAGAAGGGTTATGTGTCTTATTGAGTGGCATTGCATCAATTTTAATGTTGTTCAGAGTCTCATACAAGATCTAGGTGCTACAAGAGATGGGACCTTAAAAACTTCCTTCATCACAAGGAAAAATGTGGACAAAGGATTTTAACTTTGAGGAAATGTCATTAGATAATTAGCCACTAAAGATTAGGATATATTGTGTTGTATACTAACTGGCTTACTCCCTAAAGTGGGTAAAAGTGAACTGCTGAAAGATATATCATAAAAAAAGTAATCACTATCATGTTTTATTGAATTTATTTTATTTGAATCTATGTTCTAGGCTGCTGGCTTATTGGGAAATAAGAGAGCCATGAGATTGGATCTTACACATGATGGATTACAGGTAGTGAAGGCAAAGGTTGGACCTTTTGGGTCTGCGCTCTTTGACTCTGCTGTTTCTATTTCTTCGGGTTCAGAGTAAGCTTCTTCAACATTCTATACTAATTTTGTTATCTGAGATTTGTGGTTTATATTGTAACCAATTTGATGATCTAGCATGTTTTATGATGTTCTGATTGGAATATGCTTAGGGTTTATAATTAGTAAACTACTGCTTATGACGTATCTTCTTACCATACTAACTTAGATCAAGTAGAGTAAGATTAGGGTTTATAAAGTAATTATTCTGATATCCTTAGGTATAAGTAATAGTAATACACGGAGTTCATTCTGATTAACTGACAGTGTATATTTTCATTTCACTAATTCTCTTATATATTAAATATAAATTTACTTCCATGCCCATTTTGAGCAAAAGTTTGTCGTGAGTTCTACTCAGCTGCCTTTGTCCCAAAGTTTTCTTTCCTCGTCCTATTTTTAGCTTCTCATGTTGTACCTGATTTATTAGTTTTGTTTTTTTAAATCTTCACAGGAAGCATGTCCAGTAACATAATGGTTTATGTTAAAACTTGCCAATCAATTATATACTTTAACTGATATTATCAGATAAGGAGTTTCCAAAACATCATACATCTCTTATTGACTTATGGAAGGAGAATTTACAAACTGAGTTCCTGCTAGATTTTGAAATTCCTGGCTTCTACTTCTGTAAAACCTTGTTGGGCCCAAAATTTTGAGCTTCCTTGTTCAAATCCTAGACCTATCTTTATTATGAAAATCTCTCCAGGTAGATAAGATTAAAACTCCAAATAAAGGTTCTTGAAGTTAAAGTTATAAAATTTATAGAGAAAATCAAACTCCCCTTCTCCTTCTCTCTCTCTCTCTCTCTCTCTCTCTCTCCACTGGAGGAGGGTGTTAAAGGAGATACAGGAGGGTTTGATGTATGAATGACTTACTTAGCTCGTCAGTAAACATGCACCATCAGTTTAGAACCCACAAATTTTCCTCCACTTTTGTCTGTATCGCTTTGCTGCATTTATCGTCATCATCATCTTAAAATCATTGATGTTTCAATTTTGTCTTACATTCATACTTAGGTTGAATTGGTGGGTTCTGGAATTCATTGACTTGGGAGGTGAGATGAGGAGAGATGTTTGGCATGCATTGATAAGTGAGGTCATTTCTTTGCACAAGTTCATACGTGAGTATGGACCTGATGATTCTGATGAGTTGTTATCTAATGTATATGGGGCTCATAAAGGAAAGGAAAGAGCAAAAACCAGTGCCATTAACGGTATAGCTAGACTCCAGGCCCTTCAACATTTGCAGAAGATGCTTGATGATCCAACCAAGCTTGTTCAGTTTTCATATTTACAGAATGCGCCGCATAGTGATATTATCCTCCAAACTTTGGCTGTTAATTATTGGGGAGGCCCATTAGTCACAGGATTTGTAAATACTCGCAATCATCTAGAAACTCGGTCTTCGGATGAAATGGCTAATAATGGAAACCATATTTTTGACATTGATGGAAGTGTGTACTTAAAAAAGTGGATGAAATCTCCATCTTGGAGATCTAGTAGTTCCATAAGTTTTTGGAAGAACACTTCGGTAAAAGGTTTAGTGTTAAGTAAGAATCTTGTTGTGGCTGATTTCTCACTCACAGAAAGAGCAGCAGAAACAAGCAAACAAAAGTACCAGGTTGAGGAGAAGACTCAAGCCACCATTGATGCTGCAACTCTACAAGGCATACCCAGCAACATTGATCTTTTCAAGGTTGGGATGCTTACCTTTACCTCATGTCTCTTTTGATGATTTTGAGTAAATGTTACATTATGATGATGACCTCAATCAAATTAGTACCTATGCCCAACCTAAATGAATAGCTTTAGTAAGCTTTTTTATATTTCTCATAATATACCGGTCATTTGGACTCCCTGTTCTCTTTTCCACTAAATAATAAATATAATTATGATGCCTATCAACATTATGATTTAGGAATAACTGAAAACTATATGAACACCAGGTAGCTGAAGCCCAAATACTTGGCATGACGCGGATGCAAAGATATGGGGAATTTTTGAATCAAGATATGATACAGTCTAGATATTTAAACTTTTTAAACATGATACAAAACCTGTGTTTTTTCAATGTGTCACAGTATCACAAAATGTATTATTAGTCTTATTTAAAAGAAGTTTCAGCTCTATTCAATTGCCTATTATTTACAGTCTAAAACTAACTGTCATTTTCATTTATCTCATTCACATTATTAAGAAAGCATACTTCTATGTCTAGTTTGTTAAGAGATGATTCTACCACAAGAAGTCCACCTCCACCGTCAAGTGGATAATGTACATCTTCAGTAACATCCAATAACCTTTTCTCTCCTTTAGTATATTCTTTATTTTTCCTAGACAAAAGTTAGGGGTTGGAATGCACCCAAGCCAAATCCTTTGCCTTTTTAGGATCCATTTTGTTTCTCTTTGTTACAGTCCCACTTTGACTAGAGATATGGCCGAAATATTCCTTATAAAGGGTATAGCAATCCTCACCTCTAAGCGCTTTTGGGGTAGAGTTAGGCCTAACCCAAATTCTAAGACTCTTCAAAGAGTTATTAAAGGAATTTGTACACCAATTCCTCTCACAACATGATAAATAAGAGCAAGTCTTTATAACAAGTTTAAGGCAAGTTTTTGAAACTGTAACCCTAACATATTGGATGCATTCCCAAAAGTATCAAAGATTATTTTCATATATAAAAATTGAAACTGTCACCCTAGCACTCTTTAGCAATTTTGGAGTTTCCGGACTTCATAGCTAGGTAGTGATTTGTTATTGATGTATTTCATTTCATCCTTTAGATTTTGGCCGTGAAAAATCAGTATGGAAAATTTTCATTTGATCATATAATAGCAGCAGTCTTTCATGAAATTTCCTTTTAGTCATGAAAAAACCTTGATTAGTTTTGCTTTTTTGTTTGTTCTGTTAATTAAGTCCCAAATATCATATGGTCTTATACAGATCCTGTTCCTGTGCAGGAGCTAATGTTTCCTTTGATCTTAACTGTCAAAAACTTTGAAAAGCTTAGGCGCTGGGAAGAACCACACTTGACTGTTTCGTTTCTTGGACTTGCCTATACAATGATTTTTAGGTAAACCCATATCTAATTTTCTTTGCTGTTCTATTGTTGGTGGTTGTCTGATAATTTGGAAGCCGTTTTTTCCCCTGAAATATAATTATTTAGAATTTATTTACGATTATTAGTTAATAGAGGTCTGTTTGCTTTGGATGAGTAACGTGATTCGTTTCATAGTCCCCCCCCCCCACTCTTTTGTTTATTTATTAAGTAAAGTAAAGTAGAGTATGCGGAATACAACTTGTAAGAGATGCACAAGTTCTAACTTGGAGGTGAAAGTTGGAGAATAAATGATTCCAAAAGTCAGTATTTCAAGTACCTTAGGTCCATCTTACAAAATTGGCGGAAATATATGGAGATGTCAACAGTAGGATCCACACAAGGTAGATGAAATGGATGGATGCGTCAGGTATGATATGTGATAGAAAAGTACCATTCAAGCTCAAAGAGAAATTTTACCCTATAACTATTAGATTTGCATTATTGTGTGGAATTGTGTGTTTGAGCAGTAAAAAGACAATAAGAAAGTAAGGATAATATTGCAGAGATGAGAATGTTATAGTGAATGAAGGTTTACATGACTACACAAGATGAGATAAGGTTATGATGACAATCATTAGAGAGAAAGTTTAGGTAACTCCCATTATAGAAAAGATGGTAGAGTCTAGTCTTAAGTGGTTTGGATGTGTGTAGAGAAGACCATGGAAACACTAGTAAGGAGAGTTGACTAAATGATATTAAAGGATTAAAAAAAAAATTAAAGATACTGCTTGGATACATATATGGGAGTATCGTATGCAAATAACATTGGTACAACACTGATACTTTGGCAACTTTGGTGTATCTGGACCTTATAGCTAGATAGCGAGTTGTTATTGATGTACCAGTAGTTAGGGATAGAAGGATAATAGAAAGTTATAGGTCAAACTATTAAGGGAGATTTAGAGGTAAATGGTTTATTTGTGAACTTAATACATGACAGAGTATTCTGGCATTGTTTGATTCATGCACCCAACCCCACCTAGTTGGAAAAGGGTTAATAGCTTTGGTATTTGGCATCTTTTAGGTAGCTTTGGTAATTCATTTCAAAGCTCCTTCATGAGTAGTAAGGATGTAAAGTTTTATGGAGATATGCAAAGTTTGCAGTGGTATGGTTCTTAAGGAGAAATGCTCTATTATCATGGATAAATTTATGACTTTCTACTTACAGAAACTGTTTCATTGTTTACATTCATGTGGTTTGAATTTTTCTTTTGATTGGTGATATATGGCTTCCTTAGAGGCTTGCCACAGAACATCTTTGTTTGTAGCGTATGTTATTTCAATAGTAATTGATGATTAAGTAAATAGTTTATGAGCACCTTAACTTTCCATGCTGTTATTGTATTTTGAGCTCATTGTTCAATTTTCCTTTCCAGAAACTTGCTGTCATATATTTTTCCCACGATGATGATGATTGCAGCAGTTGGAATGCTCACAATCAGGGGCCTTAAGGAGCAAGGTCGCCTTGGACGATCTTTTGGTGCAGTCACAATACGTGATCAACCCCCATCAAATACTATACAAAAGATCATTGCTGTAAAAGATGCTATGCGTGATGTTGAGCATTATCTGCAGCAAATGAATGTCTCACTTCTCAAAATACGATCTATTTTGCTTTCTGGCCATCCACAGGTATTATATTATGGATAATGGAATATTTAGTTACGATCTGCATTCAGACATGTTCTTTAGATGGCCCTCAAATTATTATTTTTTGGTGCGTTTGTTGATATTTACTCCCGTCTTTTGTCGATGTTTAATTTTGATTTGATCCTTTGTCAGATAACTACTGAGGCTGCTCTGGTGCTGTTAACGTGGGCAACCATTCTCCTCACCTTCCCATTCAAGTACATTCTTTCCTTTCTTCTCTTGGATATGTTCACACGGGAGCTCGAGTTTCGGAGAGAAATGGTTAAGAAATTCAAGAAATTTTTAAGGGAGCGGTGGCATGCAGTGCCTTGCCCTCCAGTAGCAGTTTTACCATTTGAAAATGAAGAATCAAGATCAGAAATGTACTTAAAGGAATTTAAGGACCAACCAAAATCACAAGGAAAACAGGGCAGTGGTAAGTCCTGATCGATAGTGATACTATTTTTAGGTTTGCTTATAGAAAATGTAAAGATGTAAATTTTGTTTCACTTTTTTAAAAAATAATAATAGAAAGCTAGTGTACTTGCGTTTCTGTCTTTGGATTTTTCGCATGCAATGTTTTTTAGTTTAGTTTTCAGATTTGTCCTCAATGTGTCTCATGACTCATCACTCTATGTCTTATCTCGTAGTCCCAGCTAGATGTGAAGAAAATATATGATTATTACAGCAGACAATTCTCATTTATATGTCTGGTTTTTAGGTTTTAAGATATCCTTTTGTTAATTCGATTTGCACTTAATGAAAAGTCAATGAAACAACAAAAACCGAAAAAAAGGCAATAAAAAATGAGTCTATTGCAACATGGAGAAGACCTTCAGCATGCATAATTTGCTAAAAACAATTTCCAGGAAATGAACTTGTGTGCCAATGGGAAGCATGCATGTTCACACTTAAATAGAGAGATAAGAATACTGTTTTAGGAATAATTTTCAGTCATTCCCTATTCATTTCACCTATTCAGCCTTCTTTATGATAATTTTGAACACAATGACGTCCCTAACGTTTACATTCTCTTTTGGATCATTTTTAATCATTCCAATAATAATAATAATAATAATAACCTAATTAACTAAGTAGTATTTGACACATCATAAAACAAGAAAAGAAAAGAAAAACGTTCAGGAATAAGTAAATAATCTTTCAACAAGAGAGTTCTCAACTCAACATGGGGAGCCTCTAAAACTCTAACACACGGGTGAGTATCTAGTATCTGCTCTAGCAAGTCAATCAGTAGCTATATTACACTCTCCGCGGATCCATTGGATGGAGACCTCTCAATCACACTTTTATCTCGCAGAGATTTGCTTCAAATACAATCACGTTCCTCTATGAAGCTCTCATCAATATTCAATTTCTCATTCAGAGAATTACTTGATGGCTTATTAGGAGATAGTGTTCATTCAGATAATTATTATTACTAAGTACATAAAAAATGTAGAAAGGTATTTAACGTAATGTAACTAGTTTTCCGAAGGAAAAAAAAAACGTAATGTAACTAAAAGGGTATGGTTTATAATACAATGGGGTAAAGGGCATTTAAGTTAGTCCATATTTTCTTCGAATGATAGCAAAGAAAACTGACACAGAACTTTTCACCTCCAGAATTCCTTCCCCTTCCAAGCACATATATATAGATGCAATTCTTCCATCCTTTTCCATTTTAATTGGTATTTTCCATCCTGGTAAATTACCCTGAAACAAAAAGTGTTAGTTCAGATTTTAAGTAAATCATTTTTTAAAAGCGTCAGTGATCGACCTACCACATGCTAGACTTATTATTAGCCGCGCTTCACAAAGGTTTAGTGTCTTTTGAGTTGGTGTTTTCTCATGGAGATCGGCTTATGTTTGTGCGTGATTTACGACCAACTTCCTTGCAAGATATTGGCAACAACCCTGTAAATCAGAAAATGTAATTTAAACAATAACTGTGTGAGATGAATACTAATATAAATGTTTTTGCACTAATCTAATGAGTAAAACATACTATTACCAGCATTATAAGAGGGAAAAGAGGAAAAAAGAAAAGGAATATTCACATTGTTTATTAAATCTTAGTTTACAAAAATTAAGAGAAGATGCTTTTATCTACATTAATTTTAGCTCACCGTGATTTTTCAAACATGCACTTTGTAGCGCCATGCAACTTGAAAAAAAAAAAAGGGAAAAAAATTGTTCAAATGTTACTTGTGAAAATGAGATTAATTAGATTAAAAAGGCATGGAATCAGGATTAATTGAAATAAATCGTTTTATTAGAAGATGCACCGTAATTCTTCCTGTGAAAGTCGAGGAATAAGAGGAGAAGAGAGGTGTAGAAGACGACATTAAAGGCCCAACCCCAAACCCCAGAGCAACCATAATCACTGGTGAAGTGGAAGTACAACATCACACTAACAACCAAGAAACTCGAGTAGAACTGCATAATTTGGCAGTTCGTCACGAGTTTCTTCCACCTGGGACGTGCCCCCAACGCGCATGATAAGTAGTATGCGTACATTAGAACATGCACGGAGGCGTTGGTGATGAGCACCGCCGGAAACATAGTTTGCGACGTCTGCAGCCAGATGTAGCACATGACCAAGACTGTTGCATGGTGATACAAGTGGAGGAACGTGAGGCGTCGAAAGGAGGAGCCGCTGAGGATGATGAGTAGCGTGTCCACAAATTCAAGGATCTTGGAGAGGTAGAAGACATAAGCCCAGAAGAAGAGCGGCCCGACCGGCTTCGTTCCGGGCGGGAAGCATATGATCCATTGGAGGTGAGGTGCACGGGAGATGGCAGAGAGAAGGCAGCCAAGGGCCATGATGAAGGAGAGGAGGAGGAGTGAGGTGTTGTGGAGGGCTGAGATGGGTTTGAGGATGGATTTGGGAATGGATGGTGGAGATGTGATTTTGGTGAGAATGAAAATGGAGAGAAGGTAAGAGAGGATTGTGAAGCAGAGGAAGGTTGGAGATGAGGCCATGGTTTTTCCTGGGATCCATGAGAAATTTTCAATGGTGGGATTGCTCACTAACAAATACAACAACCCAGAAAATATGTCACTCATTTTAATCACTGGTCCCTCTAATCAAACACCACTACTAGGTCAGAGTTTTAAACTGCGGTTGCGGTCGGTCGAGTTGCAGATGGAATAGGATTGCTAATTTTCAATTCAATGGAAGCATGCAAAGTTGGGGGTACGTGTTTCTTCCTTGCTCTTCACTCGGATTAAGGTTCCATCTTCTGTGGTCACAAAATTACTTTGTTGAGTGTAGGAGTCAATGTTTCTGTAAAATATGCACAATTTTATTTTTGAGGTGATCTTTGATGTTTTACCTGCTGCACGTAATTCATCATTAAATGTGAATGTAATAATAGGCATGCATGGTGAATTATGTGTCTGACTCAGCACTCATGAGCCATTCAGTGACAGAGTCACCACACGGAGTTCACATGAAAATTCAGACCTTCTTGGTTTTGGTTGATGATTAAGCGCGCAGCTCAATAAATATGGAGCAGGTGAAGAATGGCATTCCTTCACAGCTGAGTGCTTCCCGGTCTCCCTAGAGTCACAAAATTTCAATTACTCAATTTCATTTCAACTTCTATTCTTGTCTTTACTTGGATGAGATTTAATTCATTCTCACTCTATTTATTATTTTATCTTATTTCTACTAATTTTAATTATCTTCTTTTTTTCCATCACATCAATTATTATATTCTTTCTTCTACTTTTATCTCACTCTCGATCTATGTGAGTGTAATTACAATACCAACCACACTTTCTCCTAATTGACTGTATTCACGAGCTATATTACACTAATACAGATACCGTACCTGATACGAGTTACAACAAAAACTAAAGTACAAATACTATGATGAGTAGGTTAATGAGTAGATTATATGAAAAACCAAATATATACATTGTCAAAACTAACTAAGTGCTTGAAATTTGTGCATGATGCAAGAAAAGAAATCGTAAATTTAATAATTTATCCATCATCAACCAACACGGAAAAGCTTCAGAAAATAAAGAGCAAGATAATGGATTAATGCAAATTGATGACTTTGGTAGGTATCATGGTTTTCATATGTGTGATATGAGTGCAAGTTTCATTGTATACATAATATGAATAAAGAAAGCTAATAATAAAATATAGTTTTTGCTCTTGCCTATTTAAGCAAGGCGTGACTCTAATCAATCCAGTGATGTAAGGTGGTGTATGTGGTTGAGAGTGTAGTTAAGCAAAATGAATAATGATAGTAGTTTACAGTGTTATCAAATTTGTGCTAGTGATCAAAATGATTTATAGTAGATATGTTTTATCGTTAGTCTGCATAACAGTATAACCACTTACCTTTATATTTAGCTAGTTGGTTAAATGAGCGGAAATTTTGCATTTAGTCGTCCTGATAATCCCGATGACCAATTTAATGGTCACTAGTCGTGTAGTTATTTAGGCCGACCGAAACGGTGGTAAGGTGAATCACATTGTTGATGTAGCATTTCCATATTCCAGACATTTGATTCTCACAACAAATGGAAAAAGATCTTAGCATCTAGTAACATTGATTTTTCACCCCAATGTATTAAAATCAGACACAGACACAGGGTAGACGGTGCCGATTCATTTATTTGAAAATGATTGACAATGAATTTACTAAATATTTAGTCATTGCAATATGGATAACACGAATTATATATTAATGATTAAGCGATTCGATAAAAACCTTGATTCAACTAGTTGTCAAAAATATTCTTTGTATATCTTGGATATCAAAAGAGCGATTCAACTAGTTGTAAAAAATGTCCGAGCTAGCTTAGTTAAAATGATGATGTTAATACGAAAAAAGAAAACTAGGTGGAACTAAAAAAAGAACCTAGTAAATGTAAAGTTTAATATGCTAGATTAACTCAAGAATGTGAGCTAATAGTTTATATAGCCGATTAGTTGAGTTCATCAGGTAATGTAAAAAAAAAGGACCAAATTTGAATAATGAGCCTGATAAAGCCATTATTATTAGGCAGCATCGTCAATTAAATGGACTGATAACTCTGGTAGTATGCGAAGACAAACAACCAAATCAATTATCCAATTTAGTAGATTTGGACTAGTATATGCAATGGGCTTGAGGCCCAAAATTCAAGAGGGTCATCCAAATGTTAAAGTGGAAGTGACCAAAAAAAAAAGTTAAAGTGGACATGTTTTGCACCAAATATTGAAAATGCCAATTGGGTCAACACAAAGTGATCACCAATAACCATTTACATTTACTATTTCCCTGTTTAGTTTAGTCATACATTTGTTCCCTATGATTTGACCTTGAACTTTGTCTTAGTCCATTTACATTTACTATATCCCTTTTTAGTTTAGTCATATACATTTGTTCCTTTATTTTTATTTTATTTCAACTAGTTGTTCTTTTACTTGTAGAGTATCTTAAGAAATTATAAAAGGGGGAGGGAAATCGATTATTTTAAAGCTTTGTAAGGCATAAGTCAAGTCAAACATTCTTACAAAATATGGGAATCAAATCCTAGAGAGTAATACATCATAATATCACAAATACACATTGCAAAACAAGCTAGCTTACTCTAATCCATTTGAAACATTGCAAGGTCAAACAGAAAAAGAAGAAGAGGAAAATCAATCATAGCTACCAATTCATTCACTACCAAGTACCAACAAAGTAAATGTTCACCCAAACCTAGTACTACAAAGCTCTAGACCATGGAGAGTGGAGTGGTGAAAATGATATGCCTCCTACTCCTGCCTAAGCTTTATAATAGTCCTTAAAGGGAATGATCATAAGTCATAACTATACAATATGAAATTATTTGAGGCGCCTTAATAGGGATTAATTTTATTGAAACATTGCATGTGGGAGTTTGCTTGACTGGGGCAACATGATCCTACTCATAATGGTGGGGTATGCCATTAAGAGAGTGCACAGCTCCTAAAGCTTCAAGTTCATGGGGGCGAAGAAGCTTGCATACTTGAGTCCAGGGTGTGACTCAACAAAGGTTACTAGTTAGCAGGGAAATCAACTCATAATTAAGCTAAATTACAAGGCATTGTTGCATTGCTTGAGGGATATCTATGCTCTAAAAGTCGATTCAGAAACAAAATGATTACTTGAATTGTAAGCGAAAAAAGAGAGAATTTCCATTGAACTTAAAGTGGATCCACGTTAAACTCGACGGAGCAAAATCCTCAACTTGTATCCACGTGGCAAATTCTAGCTTCTTATTGATACTTTTAAATATGTGAAATCATGTTTGCATTTGAATCAATGACAAACCAAACATACACAAAGCATCAATCACATAATCATGTATTCCCAATGCACACAACCAATATAGAGATTGCAGCAATCAACATAATCATAAACTTGTAACATACAATACAAAAAGTGAATCTCATTCATTCATTTCCAATTGAGCATTTCCTTCTATCTAATCTACAGAGCGTTTCTTTGTGTTATTATTGGCATTATAACTCTTAAGATGAAAATCAAGGAAGAGAGCGAAAAGAGAAGCATTGAAAAGAGCATTGAAGCACCAACCCGACATCCCGGAGCACCCTGCGTCGTCGGAGAAGTGGTAGTACAGCATCACGCCGGACACGGCGAAGCTGAAGAGAAACTGCACGATCTGGCAATCGGTGACGGCGCGCTTCCACTTAGGCCGTGACCCGACGGCGGTGAGGAAGTAGTAACCGTACATGATGACGTGGACGGAGGAGTTAGTTAGGAGCGCGATGGGGAAGAGCGACTGAGAGGTTCGGAGCCAGAGGTAGCACATGAGAAGCACGGTGGAGTGGTGGTACACGTGGAGGAACGTGAGGCGTCGGATGGAGCGAGAAAGGATGATGAGAAGCGTGTCGAGGAATTCGAGGAGTTTAGAGAGGTAGAAGATGTAGGCCCAGAAGAATAAGGGCCCATTGGGCTTGGTTCCGGGTGGGAAGCAGATAGTGAAGCGGAATTGAGGAGTGTGGGTGAGGATGGTGAGGGTGCAGCCGAGGGACATGGTGAGGGAGAGGAGGAGGAGGAGGAGGTTGTGGAGGGCGGTGATGGGTTTAAGGAGGCGGGGAGGGAAGGGTGGGAGAGGGAGGAGGGAGAGGAGGAGAGTGAGGGAGAGGTAGGTGAAGATGGAGAGTGAGAGGAAAAGTGGGGAGGAGGCAGGGGTGTGAGGTGGGTTCCATGAGAAGTTGAGGATGGTTGGATGGTAGACTAGCCAGTATTGAAGGAAAGGCACAATGCTCATTTCTGCAAATCAAATCTGAGAGAGGATTGTGCTGCTGAAGAGGAGTGGATAATGGTTGGAACAAGTGAGAGTCAAGTCCAGTCTCAAGTGGTTGGTTGGACTTGGAGTTAGAAAAGGCTTTACTATGTACATTCACATTCACACAACTTATGAGACAAAAAAACTAATGAAACTAAAGCGATACCTCTTTCACTTTTTTCCAACTATTAAACAAACATACATTACCTCAATTTGTCTATCCCTTCATTTAAGGATTGTGGAATTCACATAGGTAAATGAAACTTAACAGTTGATCTTGGACAACTATGATTTAAATAGGTTGATTTTATTAACCGTCTAAATCAGACCGTCGCATACCCTTGACTTTAGTGAATGTAGATTCCCTAACGGTGGAGAATTCAGATCCATCATTTATCCGAATTCATCTATATTTATTTTTGAGAAAATTTATTCACACTTAAATAGTTAAATTCTTTTGTAACCAAACAAAAAATAGTTAAATTCTTCCTCCACTTCGAGGGGATTTGAAATCTCTCATGAGACATGACAATGTCAAATAAAACATTATGTTTTTATCTCTTTTCATAAATATTTATAAGGTCACACATGTTTAATGCATATGAAGAAAGAGATAGACACAAAAACTTCACACCATGACACATGAGAAAGTTTTCACATGAGAGGATCGTGATTCACTCACCTTAAAAAGTAATAGAAAAAGAATGAAGAGAATTCATGCAAAGAGGACAAGAAAAGTGATATAGCATATAGGAACACAAAATTGATGAAAATATGGTGAGAATAAGTGTGTGTAAATATACAAGTTGTTTATTATCTCATCACCATTGTTTTGCTTTAATTTCATTTCTTTGGACTGCTGCAGTCTGCACTGCATTTTAAATCAGGATTAGGAAACATGATCAATATGTAAAATAAAACGTGGGAGTATTAGTTGAAAAAAAGTAATATAGTCTATGAGCCTTCGTTATATTAACTAAAAAATATAGCCTTTTTTTTAGGTCGAAAAAAAAAATATAGCCTTTATGCAAACAAATATATATACAATGTTTTCTCACCCAAGCCTTTTACCTTTTGCGTCCATGAATCTGTTATTTCGTGATTTATGAGCTCATGTTTTCACTTCCAACGAAAAAGGGCAACATTTACAAATTTCTTTATCAAACAGGATTAGGAACAAGGAAGATTCTTGAGGACGAGAAAGCTCATGAAACTACATGATTAAAAACACAAATCATCAATTCATTGAAAGAACTAGACTCGAGCATATGAACTATGTTTTCGTATTTCAATTAAAGACAACTTTATTTAAAACATTCCAAATATAGTACAGATTCAGATGGTAAAAACACGAAGGGATCCATACAAGAATCTGAGAAAAAATTAAGAACAAAAACCCTCCTCAATCTGTAGTTGACGTGATGTAAATCTTCTCACTAATTAGTAATTACCCCTCCCCTTTCCCTAGATTTAAGTGGTGATATCACCAAGAGCACTCCAGCAGTAGCAAACTCTAGTAAACAGCAAAATTTGACAATGACTACATTCACATCCGAGGAATCTATGCTGTTCCTGCAGCAACCTTCTTCCGCACAACCCTTTTTCTTCGAGCTTTAGGAGCTGGAGATTCTGCACCGGACACATCTGCATTCCCTTGCTTGATTCCCAGGAGCCCAAGCCCAGAAACAACTGCATTCTTTGATATAAACCATTTTGAGGATGAGTTTTCTACATTCTCAGAAGTCCTGTTGTAAACTTTCAACAGATCATCTGACTGAGCCAGTGGATCTGCCTCAACTCCAAGCCAGGCACGCTTGGAAGTCTCTCCTAGTTGAACATTCATGACCCTGTATAAGAATATTCAGAATAAATGCTCAAAAAACAGTCCACAATACAAGTACAATTTGAAGAGCAACTCATTTGGTAGGGGGGAAGAGCAGACCTGGAAACTGTGCTGAAAAACAATGCGACTCCAATAACATCAAAATGGCTAACCATTGCTCTATCAAATCCACATAGTAGCTGATATCTCAAGTTAGCATAGATTCCAAGAAAAGCACCGTAACCAAGTGCATTGCTGCTCACACTTGGGACTGACACAGATAACCTGTAGACGATTCAGATATGACACAAATCAAGATAAAATTAGTATTTAGCACTCGGTTTGACCAATCACAGGTAAACCTCTTGGAGTCTTGGTTTATACAATTACAAGCCCCAATGCTATTTAATATAAGTTGGGTTTTCAACCCTGCATATACCTTCCCTCCTTTTTCTTAGCCAAAGAGTTTGATAATCCACCTTGTATTGCACCAGCACTTAAACCAGCCATGCACAACTCAGCAGCCTTGAACAAAAAGCATTGGACTCTCTTTTGCAAGTCAAATTCCCTTAGAGGATAGCTCTTTTCAAATATGTTGTTCGGAAGCTTTTGCAATGTATTTTGTAAATCAAACTGAAACGTGTTTCCATATGATCGACAAGGAGCAAGGGACCAAACAACTACTGCATTGCATGCTGCTGCAGTGAGCACATTGATAAGTGCAAGATCCCACTCTTGCTTTATCCTAGAGTCAAATTAAATAACAATTTTACTTCAATTCATCAATGAGAACACCAGACAAACTTTCATATCATTTAAAAGAGCAAAGCATACCTATCTTTCCGATTTTTAAACTCCCACCACACTGAGCAACCTATAGTAGCAGCCTCCTCTAATAGAAACCTATATATGAATGCAGGGTCTGCAAGCAACCTGTCCAACAAAATATTTATATGAGACAATAGCATATACAACCACAAACTCTAAAAGAAAGTTCATTTCATATAAATCCGTCATATTAAGATCAGTGTTGTTTATAGTACAAGGACCGCTACTGCCTACAGTTCTTCCTATTGCAGTGTTTTACAGCCATGGCCGTTGCCACTGCCTTCACGGCAGAATTCGTGGATACCACGCCACTACAGAGGGAGAAACATACGCGAAGCCAATAATGCCCCCTGAATATTAGTGCTACGGTTATTATTTTTAGGTACTTATGAGTTTTCAAGTCAGAATAACATTGAAAATGAGACTCATTTTAGTTTGTTTCATCTTCGTGTTCGCACTTCCTTTGTCAAGCGTCAAGACTCACTATCAACTGACCCATTGACCAGCCACCAAGCCACGGTATACTAACCACCAAGCCACCTGCTGCAACCCCAAGAGGGTCCTTTTCCTTAGACCTCCTCATGCAACAGTCTTCACGTTGCCATTTACTTCTTTTTTTTTTCTTTTTTTCCCTTTATTTTTCTTAGACCTCCTCATTCAACATTAGGTTCCAAATTTTCTCATATTTCAATAAAATATTACAAGTTAACCAGGGCATAATAGAAATTACCTGCCAATGAAAGCCCTGGATAGTCCTTGCGGTAGTGATCTAGAAACAAACCTGCTGACAGTTGGCCTGGCATTGATTGTAAGGAATTTTACCATTTGAGCTGAGCTAATCAACCCCTAAAAGCAAAATTTTAGTCAGTATACAGTCATATGCTTCACAACTTAAACAAGTAAACACAGCTTGGAAAGTACTGTACCATTTCATAAGCTTGCCGCATTCCAGCAGGCAAGTCCATCACAGTCCTTTGCCATTCATTCAACACAGCATCCACAAATTTACGGTCAAATAACTACAGCAAGATAAAAATATTGTCATTCCTTTAGGGTGTGTAAAATGAAAACAACAAAAGGCTACACAGTGGTATATAATTCACAAAGGAGGAAAAGGGACCCTTCAATAACATAAATGAGATTTCTAACCTCTTGAAGAACTATTCGCCTCCTAAACAATCCATCATCACCTCCCTCATCACCATCATCAAAATCATCAAAGTAATCATCATCATCACCATCATCATCACCCCCATCACCACCACCATGTTTGTTTATCTTTCCAATACCTCCACCACCTCCCCCAGTGGATAGCTGCCAATAAAAGCATAAAAATGAATTTGCATACACCAACTTCTAAATAAAATCATAAAACTGAACTCATGAAATCAAAGCCACCAACTACAAAATCAAAATTTAGATGAAATGACTCAAAACATACACCGCGCTTAAACTAAATATTATCATTTTATGCATTCAGAATCAACAACCTTAAAAAAGGGAACTCTAATTAAGAGGTCCTGCATACCATCACCCATTAACTAGTCATGCCCTGTATTTATCATCAGAAGATTTTAAAGCTTGATTTGGAATACCTAGAACGAGGAATGGAAACATAATCTTTTTTTCCAAGTTCTAACAACAAGATAATTAACAGAAAAGCAAAAAAAGAAAAGAAGGGAAAAAAAAGCAATCATACTTGCATTGATTAACCAGATAATTAACAGGGAGAAATTAAACTAGTCAACCAGAGAATAGAGATAGAGAGATATATTAACGTGTTAGGAACCAGAAAAATAGCAAAGTGTAGTAAACTAGATATATGATAGATGTGCACTGAATCCTCTGGAGAATACCCAGAAGCAGTGTTGCAGGGAAATTACAGGGAAAAAGTAGAAAGAAAACAGAAAAGATAGCAGAGGCAAATTAGAGAGTGCCTCTATTCTCTCCCAAGCCCAAGCCTAATCCCAATTCAAGCCTACCCCTCTCTCACACAATACTTGCTTATATAATCCCCAATCTCTCTCTCTTTCCCACTACCTGCACAGCTCATGCCACCTCAGCAGGTGGTTACACCTCTCGTGAGAATTGATTTGGTGCATTGCACCTCTTCCTCTTACTTCTATGGACTCTAGTAGTATTGGGCCTATCCCTAACAATTGGGTTCCTATCATCACTCCCCCCCCCTCAAAACATCCTTGTCCTCAAGGATGGATGTGGAAAACCCTTCTTGAATGTATGTTGCTGCCCCCCAAGTGTCTTGTAACAGCCTCCCTTTGATCCACTTCCCTGCATTATCTGGATAAGGACAATAGAATCCACCACCTGGATCCCATTGTTGAAAAGATGTGGGCCAAGTTGTTGCTGATAAATCAGAACAACCTCCAGGATTCCATGTATCAGTCTGGCATCCCATCTCAAAAAGCAACAAAACCTTAATTGCTGTCATCACTTGTGGAATCTGCACTGACAGCTCATTCCCTTCTAAGAACAGAGTGAAAAGAGGTTGATTTTGTTGTGGAACTGATAAAGCCATCTTCTTCAACTCATACTCCTCCATTCCTATGGTCATTACCACCTTAAGAAGTCCATGGGAATCAAAACTGGATTTCTGTTTGGGTACCTCGATTAATGGTCTTGATTTAGGAAGTTGTGACTGAGGGTTTTCCCAATGTCCAGCGCGCAAGTCAAGTTGTCTTGCAGCCTTTTGGCTTGAGCACTTAGGAGATCTTGAGCTTTCAACAAATTACTCAGCAATTCAAGTACTTGCTCATCTTCTAACCATGATGCCAATAGCATGCAGTAGTATTCCCTATTACCAAACATATAATGATCCCACAAATCCTTGACTCGACCAGTAATAGAGTCACCATGAAAAATCAGCCCCCTACTTCCATGTGGCCAAAAGTGGCAAGATACCAAAGTGTTACCAGCAGGTCGATGCCACAAAAACTGTTCCTGCCTCTTACTCACAAAGTCTTTGAATTCCCAATGTTGAATCCCAGCTTGTAGAACAGCATATATTTTAGTCAGATGCAATATAAAATCCACTTGAGAAACCGGCAAGGGATGTTGCAACCCAGAGGTTTGGCGACAGAGATCCAAAAGTGCAAGAAAAAAAATCTTGTCCTCTTCAAAAGTATATCCTTGGCCAGCATTTTTAGCACCAATTCTTGAACGCCCAAGAGGTGGTTCTTCATCTCCTTTTGATCCACACAGTAGTTGACCCTCTAGACCAGTTTGACTAGACAATAATCCTTGGTTTTCTAATTCCCATTCTGTTTTGTCAATAGCTATAAGAAGCTTGTGAAGAAACTCATGTGCTGCAGCATTGCCACCATTCTGCTGAGTTAGTTGCGTGGCCATATCTAATATGGTTCCAGAATTCCCTTTTCCAAAGGGTTCAATCCCCTTGCTCATTATTGGGCCCCAATTTTTTGATTCAAACACTGAGCCCAAGTTATTTAAATAACACTCTATTCTGCCCTGAGCAATTTGAGGTTTCTGAAGCAGCTTTTGTATTATAACACAGCAACTAACCTGTTGGGCCAGGCCCATTAGGTCAAAGGGTGGCCTCAGATGTTGACCAAGAGAAAGGTGTTGACTAATTTGTTGTAATTCCAGTTTTGCCCCTCCTTGTTGAAATATCTCTTTCTCATCTTTAGCCACCGTCGTTACCGTCGTCTGTGTAGCTTGGGTCGCAGACCTCGCCGGCGCCGGCGTTGTGGCGTACGCCGCCGGATTACCTCCACAGTCCAAGAGCTCTGGTGGCTTTGGTGGTGGCCGTTTTTGTGTTTGCTTCCATTTTACTCCTCTGAGCGTCTCTTCAACCGCCGCATGACACGATCGATCCGGTGGTTGTGGTGGTGGTTGTTTGACGCTTAGCATCACTCCCACTGCCTCACCTCTTGATTCCTGAAGGATGTCGCAGATCTGGAGTTTTGCGGCAATGGTCATCTCTTCCACTGCAATGACGTTGTTCTCTGTCAGATCATCTTCAGTTTTCTCATCCTCTGAAATTCCACCTCCTTCTCGCCGTTGTTCATCACCATAGCCTCTGGATTTGATCCATTCTTCACACCAATTTCTTCTCAGTTCCAGGTTTGATGCCTTGATGTTTCTGGCTTCTTCCTTCTGAATTTCTTCTTCTCCAGGAATTTCTTCCTCCCCTGAATCTTCAACTGGATCTGGCAGATACAGTTCCGATTCTGGTTCGAATTCCCTCAGCAATGCTATCACAAAATCCCACCATTTTGCCCTCTGATTTCATTTTTTCCAGGAATACCACCAAAAGAACGCATCACGCGTCAACACCTTCTCTGCCTCTGAGAAATTCTTCTCTTCAGATACTCCTTTAGCCTCACAGTGTTGCTCCACCGTGATGATCCATCCATAAGCCCATCTCCCATCAAATTCTGGAAACATCTTCATGAATCAATGGCTACCACAGCACCTAGATCGGTGCTCTGATACCAATGTTAGGAACCAGAAAAATAGCAAAGTGTAGTAAACTAGATATATGATAGATGTGCACTGAATCCTCTGGAGAATACCCAGAAGCAGTGTTGCAGGGAAATTACAGGGAAAAAGTAGAAAGAAAACAGAAAAGATAGCAGAGGCAAATTAGAGAGTGCCTCTATTCTCTCCCAAGTCCAAGCCTACCCCTCTCTCACACAATACTTGCTTATATAATCCCCAATCTCACTCTCTTTCCCACTACCTGCACAGCTCATGCCACCTCAGCAGGTGGTTACACCTCTCGTGAGAATTGATTTGGTGCATTGCACCTCTTCCTCTTACTTCTATGGACTCTAGTAGTATTGGGCCTATCCCTAACAATTGGGTTCCTATCATAACGTAAGTTATTTTTTCTGAAGATATGCATTTTCCATAGAAGGGAAAAATTATTTTAAACTATAACAATTACATTTTTCTCTTAGAAAACTTCTGGCCATAAAAATATTGGATTCTGGACCATAGTAGATTATTGCCCGCTATTGTGCTACTATCCCGACAAAGTGTCGTGTTTTACTGTTGCGACGTTGCACGCTATGATGTTGGAACATAGCATTTCAGAGGTTGTAGATTTTCAGGGAAAATTTTGGGTTTTGTTTGGTCTTCCTTGAAGAAAAGGATTCAACATACGCTTTCACAACCTTCCTTTCAACCAAACCCCATTGGACCCAGCGTCCGCCATCATGCTTTCCGGCCAAGCTCTATGTTCTACCAGCCCTGCCGCATTTTCTGGCCATAGGCTCAGCATTTTCCATCCAAGACCTCTATTCTGTTTCAGGTTTCACATCCTCCGTCACACATCTTTTTTCTGTTTTGTTGCCCTTTTTTTTGTGTGCCTCTCAAAACTATTTAGCATATATCTAAAATTTCAGTTTAGCGGTCATCTCACTAGGGCATTTTTGGGAATCTATAGCTACATGCTCTGCGCAATATAATTCTTACTGGCAAACCAGTTATTCCATTGACAATGAGAGGGAGCAAATAATACACTCAGGGCAGTTCTCGCCTTCTCGAGCTATACTAGTTAGCTCTAGCAACACCATGAGTAGCACAAAACGCCAGCAAAAGTACAACCCAAAAGAACTGTTGTTCCTTCCAGTATTGATAATTCTCATATGAAATTCACAATACAAACTAACTACTAAATTATTGAATAAAAATATTCAATCCAATCTCATTTCAGACTCAAGCTATCATAACTGAGTTGTTCAAGCACACTTTGTTCATCAGTAATTAAATTTTCACTCTGCTAATTGGACTATAAACATAGAACTGAACCCTAATTTGGTGAATGAAAATAAAGAGAGGGAAGAAGGGAGAGCACTAACCTCAGGACTAGACTTGGTTTGCTTTTGCGACATATCAAGCTTGGATTTCTCGAGCGTAACGGCACCAAGCGCACCGTATTTACCCTTCATGAGGGGAGCTACGGAAGCAGCGACAGGTGCAGGCGGCGCTGCAAAGCATTTCTCCAAGAAAGAGGAGGAGGAGGAGTTGTTACCGAGTGCGGAGTCACTGTCGACGTCGGCGGCGGCGGAGGAGGATCGGACGAGGAAGATGCGGCGGCGGCGGAAGGAAGCGAGTTTGGGGATGGAGTTGGGCGGGGTGGAGGTTTTGGGGACATAGGAGTTGACGGGCATGATTTGCGCCGGCCGTAACAGCGCGTGAGACATGTTTGGTTGGAAGAGTAGAACAGAAAGGATTAATGGATTTTGATGTCAGAAAACCAAACAGAACTCTCTCTGTAGAGAGACAGAGAGAAATTGAGAGAGTGAAAATTGAAGGCTGAGGAAGAAGATATAGGTATTAGTTTTTGCTCACTAGTCACAACCCAATCCCAAACCCCAAACTCAACTCGCTTCTGTTACCGAGTTAACTCACCTCCACTTGGCCGGCCTCCTCCAATCATTGCTCACAAAAATTTTACTAACTCGTTATATTAATTTATATTAATAAATTATTATTTTCCATCTATATTATATTATAAAAGAACACTTCTAGCATGACGTGTCGCTCTCACATGCCAAGTTAGTGACGTGTCGCTCCTAGATTAATTCTCACCTAATATTTTATATGTAAGCTCTTTCTCCTTGGCCCCACTTGCCACATGTGCCCTGATTTTTCCTTACCTTATTTCTCCTTAATAAAAAAAATACATTTTTAAATTTTAGATTTGATTAGGATTTAGGTTTTTTATTTCTTGATTTTATCTTAATTTATTTTTGATTTATTTTTAGAGTATTAATTAATTTTTATGGTATTTTTATTGAATTTTCGGATTTTTAATTAATTCCGCATTTTATGAGTTTTTATTGTGATTTGCTAGCTTTTGATAGTTTTTATCTATATTTATTTAGTACATTTTTAAATTTTAGATTTGATTAGGATTTATGTTGTTTATTTCTGGATTTTATCTTAATTTATATTATTATTTATTTTTAGAGTATTGATTAATTTTTATGGTATTTTTATTGAATTTTCGGATTTTTAATTAATTCCGGATTTTATGAGTTTTTATTGTGATTTGCTAGATTTTGATAGTTTTTATCTATATTTATTTAGTAAATTTTTAAATTTTAGATTTGATTAGGATTTATGTTGTTTATTTCATGATTTTATCTTAATATAAAATCTGTGATAAGTGATTTAAATTCCACGTGTCATTTTCAGGTTAATTCTCATAAAAAAAATACATTTTCAAATTTTAGATTTGATTAGGATTTAGGTTGTTTATTTCTTGATTTTATCTTGATTTATTTTTAGAGTAAGGATTTATTTTATATACTAAATAAATATAGATAAAAACTATCAAAATCTACTAAATCACAATAAAAACTCATAAAATCTTGAATTAATTAAAAATCCGACAATTCAATAAAAATAACATAAAATTTAATTAATACTCTAAAAATAAAATTTTTCTTCACCTAAAATTTATTTCCATAACAAATCTTGAAACCAATTTTTTAAAGGTAATTTTAAATCTGAGAAACTTTTTCATAAAATATTTTACCAAATTATCTAATATTTACCTAGATTAAATAAAAAACTAAAAATTCAATAAAAATACCATAAAAATTTATTAATAAAAACTCATAAAATTCTGAATTAAATAAAAATCCAAAAATTCAATAAAATTAACATAAAATTAAATTAATACTCTAAAAATAAACTTTTTCTTTACCTAAAATTTATTTCCATAACAAATCTGGAAACCGATTTTTTAAAGGTAAACCTGAGAAACTTTTTCATAAAATATTAAAATTTTAAAAGATTTATCTTAAAGGTAACTGATTTCTATAATTTTTTTACAATCTATTTAATATTTGATTGGTTTTAAAAGGTGTATGATGAACAAATAAATATTGATTTTTTTTTAGTTAACAACATCATTATTAGTTTTATTTTAATTTTTAATTTTTTTTATTTTTAAATCAAATAGATATTATTTTTTAAAAAATTTACAGCATCAATATTTTTTATTTTGATTTTCCCGAAAAAATATTTTATATATCGCTCTTGGCCATGGCTTAAAGCGAAGAGAGGTGATTCGATGAACCCATTGGCGTGCTTATCGCCGGTGCGTGGTGGAGTGGTGGGATAGAATTTGGCTTGACTGTTTGAGAATGGATGGAGCACTTTGCCTATTTATCTATGGCTTATTAATTTTGTTATTCTGTTTCTTTCATTTTTTATCTTTTCTACAGGGTGGTTATGCTCAATTATAATTGATAATTGGTTGCAACTACATTGTAACAAAATTTATTCATGGGTTGGAGTAACTTGCCTTGAATTTGCTTTTTTAAGTTTAAATTTCTCTTTTGATTGGGATGTATCTTTGTTTTGTTACATGATGCACGCAAGTAGTTTTTTACTTGGAAAAGAGAAGGAGGTGGATTGCTAGAGATTAATTGTTAAATATTTGAGGAATGATTGTGATAATAACTTAATGATCTAATAGGAAAAATCTTTATCTACACTACCGAACAATAAATAGGGTATTTTCAAGCCGTCATTGTGCCATTAAGTTCTGTCACATGGACACTTGACACAAGCAATCCAAGTAAGCCTAACCACCTGCAAAATTAAACTAACTAAATAAATTCCAAGTTAGCTTTTTTAGTAATACAAGAATGTAACAAGTTGTTAATTTTATTTGTGCAGATTCTATATAAGAAAGGGGTAGAAATTTAGGTTTTCTAAGTTTGTCTCCTTTGGATGCTTGCCAGCTCTTAGAGCATTGAACCAGGAAGCTGACAATAGTGGTTGTTTTGAAGCAGCTTCTCGACTTGCTCTAGCACACAATAATGCTTTGAGCAGTATTCTCACAAGCCTTGACCACATACTTAAAGGGTTTAAGTACTGTCATTCTAATTTCTATGATTGGCTTCAAGATAGAATAAACAACCCTGCAAATTATGGTATGTATTGCAATTTGCTAACCACTCATTTCCCAACCATACCAAGACAACCAAATAGTTTAGACACTCAACTGAAATCTCATTTTTCACTCGGGATGTCTGCTAGGTGTCTTCTGTGTGCGGATCTCCATGAATCATTACTCTCAATTTCCCTACTGCCACTGTATTTTAATCACAATGTATGTGACCAATTCAATTTTGATTTTCGTTGAAGGTTTTAAGGAAGAAATTAATGCTTGCTGTGGGAAAGACGCATATGAGGGCATTTTTATTTGTGGGGGCACCAAGAAAGTTAAAGAGTATGATTTATGTGACAATAGTGGCGAGTATGTACGGTTGGATTCTTTCCACCCAACAAAGAAGATCATGAGCAAAGGAGAAAAATTACATGTGACAAAAAAAAATTTAAAGCATAAATTTTATTAAATAGAATGGTTGATTGTACAAACAAAACTCAACAAAGTGAGCATAAACCCCTCCAATGTTCCCCAAGAACACCTAAAAATCACATTAAACAGGTCCAAACCCGGATCAAGCACTAATCGACCAATGAGAAAGAGAAAATGTCGGGGACCTAGATGTGGTAAAAAAAAACCACATAACCTAACAAAAACAGAGCTCGCTATTGGAGGGGACGCGAAACAACACACGACAGCAACCGGAAAGCAAAGGCAAAAAAACCTAAAGGGAACAACACCCGAAAACGACCCTAAACAGCACACGCCGGCCCGAAATTTCACCACCTTCACTGTTGACCTTGAGCAGCACTCCGGCAACCCAGAACCATAGCGCCCAAAACAAGAACCATAACACCCCAAAACGATCTATGTCAAAGAACATCTCCGCACCGGTTGCACCGTGCCTTCGCCCATAACTCCACTTGCAACACCTCATGAACAGAGCTGGAAGAATCATCAGATCTGTCGTTAACACCAAAGTTGCAAAAAGGCAGAGGGGAAAAACAACATTTACCACTCCGAAGCATCAATCTGAACAAAAACATGGCGCAAGAAGTATCAAACTAGCTTCATAAAGGACCCTTTGTTGACAAATGCGGAACACAGACCAGCCATAAAATTAGGAACCTGAATCCTACGTGTCAATTTGTTAGATAGCTATATAATTTTTTTACAATCTATTTAATATTTGATTGGTTTTAAAAGGTGTATGATGATCAAATAAATATTGATTTTTTTAGTTAACAACATCATTATTAGTTTTTTTTATTTTTAAAATTTTTAAATTTTCTAAATCAAATAGATATTCATTTTTTAAAAAATTTACAGCATCAATATTTTTTTTTGATTTTCCCCAAAAAAAATATTTATTGTATATATTTGATGTAATTCACATTTTAATTCGAAAAAAATTAAAATCTTAAAATTAATATTCTATATAATTTTTATAACAATATAAAAAGCACAAAATTATATAAATTTCGAAATATATACAAAATAAAAACGAAATAAGAAAGAAAAACACAATAATTATTTTTTTTAAGGAAAAAAGACATTAATTATCTCTCTAGCCAATTAAGGATAAAGAGAATAAATAATATGTCCAGTTCAAAAAATAATCAATAATATGTCAAGATAATATCAAGCTTATTTTAGAAGATGATATCAAGCTTGAATAGAATGAGCTACTAATTATATCTAATATGCAGACAGAAAATGACTTTCAGCGTCAATATTGACTCAAACTTGGATGACTTGGAATAAACACAATAATGTCATACTTTATGATTTATCTTTCACAATTCTTATTTGTGCTACCATCACATCCATTTTTTTTAAGATTAATATGTTGGTAATTCCTTATATTTGTGAATTGTGATATTGTCTTGATATTCACGAAGAATGTGAAACGAGTTCCTGTTGATCTCAATCAGGCTTAGAAGATAAGTCTTTATGTCCACTTTGCTTAGCATTTCTGACTCTTCTATTTCATCCTTTGTTTAATTTTTAATAATCAAGGTATTAATTTACGTATCAAATACAATAGACATATTCCCCGTGCAACGCGCGGGTAAAAGAACACTAGTATGTTTACAATAGAATTCATATTTATATTATTGCAATTTTGAATTTATATTTTAGATTAGAGTTAATCTTGGTGTGTATGTTTTGCCCTAATTCCAAGTTGCATTTCATTTTACATGAGGATAGATAGTATGAGTTTCCATTTTTAATTTAATCAAATCAATAATTTATCCTTTTTAATTAGTTATTAATAAAAAAATTTATTTTCCTTCATTCCTTATATTTTTGGTTAATTTTTGTTGTTAAACTTCATTTCTTATATCAATACTTAGATTTCTTCAATGATCTAAATATATAATGCAACCACCCAATATATTTGAGTCTTAATTTTTTATTCTGCTAAAGTTACACTGCATTCTTTTTATGAATAATTATTCTTTCACACCTCAAAAAATGAAGTGGAAAGAGGTGGAGGGAGAGAGAGATATGAAGAAAAGAAAAAGTAAGAGAGAAAACGTATAAAATATGATAGATGATAAGAGGAGAGAGATAGAAATAAAAATAGGTGGAAATGAAGTGAAGAAAAAATGAGGTGTGAGTATATCATTATTATTTTTTACCTCACAAAGTCACATATGACTACATGACTAATGACCGTCAAATTAGTCGATCAGGACTATTCTTTTTTTTTTTCTTCAATGGATGTCTCCACCTATTTGGGAAATTGTAGTTGTCCATCTTAAGATATCTTCATTTTCCTAGATACTAGAAATTAAACCCGTGCGTTGCACGGGTTCGTTTTTAATTTATATTTTTTAATTGTAATATTTAAATTTGCAGAAAGGTAAGAAAGCTATTATTTAGAAGAAGATTTAGAATATATGTATAATGAAATATAATTGAGTTATGATATTCTCACACTTTCTTTCTCTAATAAGGGAAAAAATGATCAAACAGGTAGATTTCTTTTTTTTTGCTTCATCGGAAGAAAAAATAGGTAGATTTATATTGAGATTGAAATGAGAGTAGTTTTTTTTATATAAGAGAAATTTAATTACTTAATTAGATTAGTATTGAAATGAACGTGGTAGTCTACTATTTTTTTTTTCTAATATTGATTTAGTCATTGCAGTGATGTTATTAGTTGTGATAATTTTTTTTATCAAGATTGATGTGGTTGCTTACCATTGCTAGTGGCATAGAAGTTCTTTTAAAATCACTTTCACGAACATAAAAATAGATTATATCTAACCGCAGGATGGACGTCATTTGTTCCCTTTGAATGATTAAGTTGCTATTTTTTTTCATAACATGACAATATTGAGGAGTGAAAGATTCCTATTTCTTATCAAGAATATAATGAGTACTACATTTTACACTTATCTTTCTAGTGCAGTATATAAATTTATGTGGCTCACACTTTGTTACTGATTTGTGTCATATAAATATAGAAATGATGATATATTTGTATGATTTCAATTGAATGAGAAGAATTGTTTAGTAAATTACCATATATGTGAAACTCACAGTTTTATTTTCCAATCATCTGCAACGGGGATATATCACTAAGTAATGTGTGTTTCTTGTTGTTGTTGATGATCTTTCTCATGCAATAAAGAAATAAGAATGAGTAATTTAAAAAAGTAATTTTGAAATTAACTAAAATAATTAAAAATGACATACTTGTTGAAGTAGTTAGAGACAATTGTCATTTTTTTCTCACCAACAGCTGAAGTATAAGAAATATGAATAATTTGAGTTTGTGAGTGATTTCACTGGTTTGTTTATATAGAGATATAATAGATGCATGGTTCAATATAATACATTTTATTTTTTATTTATTTAATGTAGATAGTTGAATAGTCTCCTGACATTAACAATTTTATTCAGTTTTTGACATTGGTATTACCATCATGCCACTATTTTTAATTTAATGTTAGTTTTTCTTCGGAGTTACTATGTTAAGGAATTCTAAGAGTTTGTGAGTTTAAGAAAAATAGACATATATTCCTGCAGAAAATTGGACTGCAAACTAAAACCATTGCATATCAAGATTAATTTTGGCGGAAGTATGCTTTATTGTTAATAGTTTTTTTTTGGACTAAATTGATATTAGTTTAAAATTAACATTAAATTTGATTTTAATTTAAGGTACTGTGCTAAAACCATTTGCAGATATAACTTCGTCGCCTGTTACACTTTTGGCATGGATGTTACTCTTTTGCTTATACATTTGATATTTATTAAGTTTAAAACTGAAATCATTAGTGCACAAGTTTCTACTACCTGTTCATTCACTCATTAAGCTATCTCATTAAAACACCAGTTTTTTTGCAAATGTATGTAGGTTCTCATGTGTATTTGTACTTAATATTTAGCTCAAGTGAGCTTTACTAATATATATAGATAGATAGATTTTTTTTTTGGAAAAACCAAATAGATGTATATAGATAGATGTATATTGATAGAATTTTTTTTATTTTAAGAGTATTTATCTAAATTATTTATTAATAAATATTATTTTATTTTCTATTTTGATTTTTTAAATTTGTCAAATGCAAAGCTCAAGTCAATTTTAAGTCTATGAATGTTGTTATTTAATATAAGTAGTTGAATAGGTTTTTATAATAATTTTTTTTTCAGTTTTTAGTTTGTTAATTTTTTTATTTTTTTAATGTATTTCATATAAAGGTATGTGAGCTTTTATGGTTTAATACATTAATTGCATGCAAAAACACAAGTGTGCTTTACTTATATATATAGATATAGATTGAACTTGTGTTTCACTTTTCACTTTTACAGGCTCTAACTAATTCACTACTAGACTAACACTTACTTGGTAAAAGAAGACCGGTCAGGACGACTAAGCACATAATTTCCACTCTTTTAACCTACTTGTTTTTAACATAAAGCGAAGTTGTTAGAATTGTGGTCAACTCCACTTAAGAATGACTTGTAAGTGTTAAAATGGAAATTAACTAATAGATGAGATGTGTAATTAGTAACTAATAGGGCATGATTTCAAAAAGCTAATATGGATAGTATATAGTAACTAATAGGGCATTACTTCAAAAAAAAAAAAGTAATAGGGCATGATTTCAAAAAACTAAAAGGGAATTAACGCTCCTCTCCTTTTTTTTCACATGTAGAATGGTTACAGAACGTGACATGCTCAACTGGCTAGCCATGTAAGAACATGATGTCATGTTAAGAGATGAACTCAAACCACATGGTAGATAACAATCCATTATTGATTGGAAACCCAGTAAAGTGGTTTACCATTAGTAACCAAACCCCACCTTAAGGCTTAAAGATCCCCTGCCATTCAAGGTTTCTATTACTAATATATCAAGAAAAGCTGGGTATTATCCAATAATAAGGTATTACATCCCATGCAAATCCTCAAGGAAACCAAAAACATTGTATATATTAACTTTGCCTTGTCAAGAGGAGACACTGTTTGTGAAGAAAAGCAATAGATGAAACCAAAGCAAAGATCAATAGTAACAAAGAAAAAGGAAAAATCCCTTTCTTGTACTACCAAACCAAAGCCATCCCTTTCACCCCTTTTCATCCCTTCATGAAAGCTACAAAACATATATAAACACTTCTTCTTCTTCCTCAACACACTCCAACCTTTTCATCCCCAGGACCCCATCAAATATCCATGTCTTTTCCAGGCCGTCCTCGTATTGTTGTCAATGGGGTTCGAAGAATGAGAACTTTTCACTATTTCTGGTGCCTAAATTGCCAACGTACCGTGAGGATACCCTTTACTAACCCAAATGATCACCCTCTCTGCCCCTTTTGCTTCCTTCAACTGCGTTATGAGCTTGATATCTCATCAAGGCCAAGGCTTCTCATGAACAATGTGCCAAGTAACTTGCAACCTTCCCCTGCTTCTCAGATGATGCATAGCTTGTCTCTCATTCTTGATCCACCTAGAAGACAAAACAACCGGTTGAACACAAGACAATGGGAAATAGAACATGAAGATAGTGCTTGGATTACCCTCAGATTTGTCAGACCAACACCAGAACACTTGGTTCCTCAGCCCAATGAAAATGCCAATGCCACCCCTTTTGAGAACACATTAGGTGACTGTTTGTTTACCCCTCAATATAATTGTATATGAATTTGGATTCGGTACGGTCAAGGGAAATTCTTACATTCATGCGGGCAAGTAATCTGCACCGCTCAATCAAAATCAGACGACTCAAATATTAAGCTTACCTCAGATGTCTCTAATCTTAATGAAATATATGAGCCGACCAACCTTTGATTGAATGATTCACATTTCTTGACCGTGTGAATGTAGGATTACCCTAACTCCACGAAACTCAAATCCCAATTTTATGGTTTTGCTTAGAAATAAATGGATTAACATGCATCTTAGTTTATGTTAACCTGTTTGAATATTTTTAGAACCAAACTTAATTTTACCTAATTGTAAAACAAACTGATCCTAGATGACTTCATTGATGGGAGGATTCAGAGCAATCAACCAGGGCCACCTCCAGCATCATCTTCAGCCATTGCAGCCTTGCCAATAATGAAAGTGACACAGGCTCATTTGGCAAGTGATCCCAATTGTCCAATCTGCAAGTGTGAATTTGAGGTTGATGAGGAAGTGAGAGAGCTTCCATGCAAGCATTTCTACCATTCTGATTGCATTCTTCCTTGGCTGCGCTTGCACAACACTTGCCCTGTATGTCGCTATGAGCTACAAGGCGTTGCAAATGCAAATTACCTTTTCCAAAATGAGAATGAACAAAGGTTTGGATTTGAAGATATCACAAGCACCATGAACTGGATTTGGACTCAAGTCTCTTCATTCAGGCCTATCCGCACAGTCGTGAATTGGACACAATCCTACTTCGATTTCCAAGGCCGAGGTAATTGATTTTGATTACGAGAAGCTACTCATGTAAATTTCTCGCCATAATTAACTTTGGTGTTAATTGTAAAACGATTTCTATTGATTATTGATAGTTTAAAGCCTGACAAAACTATGAGATACATACATGCAGGAAACTCTTGGTGGCGAGCATTGCTCATTCTATAGGTTTATGAAAGCTGATAGTGGAACCTGATTAATTTATCATATTAGAATTTGCTATTAATCAGGTAAAAGGTGCAGCAGGGCACCTCATTTCATGAAACTGGTGATGAAATTGATCAAAAAGATATTGAAGGCTTCTTCTGGTGTGCATTAAGTTATGGATCAATCCTTATTTCTTGTCAATGACTACATTTCAAAAGGAGAAGTTCACTTGTGACTTGTGTCATATTATTCATTATTTACTGTGTATATATGTCTCCATTGTGAATGCTGATGGTAATTCGTTATAAACTGATGGTCCTTCATATTGCAGAAAATTGTGGATAAAAATGACTGTTGCATTACAGTTTTAGAAAACCTTGATTTAAAATCATGCTCATCCCAGTTTGCTACATTTACTAAAAATTTCAGTAGCCTGGCTTTCGGGCATTATTAGACGCAAATTATAGTTCCATTTAGATTTAGCAAAGAACATATAAAAGAGATAAACGTATGTAGCACATGTGCACAAGTAACAAAACTACGCTGCACACATATAAAATATATTCTTGTCAGCAATTTTGCGAACTCGTCACAAAATCCTTTTCAGCGACGGATTATTCCGTCGCAAACATGGTGCATACAAAAGAAGAATGGAACATAAGTAGGTGACGTGATTGGTTTTTGTGTGAAAGAGCTAGAATGGTAGGATTGAATTTTGTGCCTCAGCCATTTTTGTCACCAGTTTACAAGGCGGGTCCTTACCCACTTGATCTCATCGCCACCGCCGCTTGCCTCCACTTCGGCCACCTTCTCCGCCACCGTCTCCGCCTCGGGGTTCTTCTTCGCTCCTGTCTCAAGGTCTCTTTTAATTGTTCATTTACTTACTTAAAATTTGCTGCAAATTGCAAAAACTTGGAGTTGGGTTTGATTCAAAATTTCAATTTACTCATTTATTTATACTATAAGAACCAACCAATTGAAATTGAGATCATACGTTTCCCTTACAATAATCACGGATTTTTAGTTGATCATACTGTAGTTAAAAGTGGCTATTTGAACCCCTAGGTCGTAAGTTCAATTCTTAGGAGTCGCACTCTTTGAGTGACTTTTGGCCTTTAACACACCGAGTCGGAATTACGATAGCAATTTATATGTACCAAAAAAGAAGAAGCTTTCTCTTGTGGTTTCTCATTTTTCTTTTTGTATTTGTGGTGTGTATGAATTTGGCCATCGGATCACTTCTTTTGGTGTTGTGGTTTCCCTGACTAACATGCCCTCTTATTGAACAGAAACTCGCTCCTTTACATCGTCACGTGTTTAAATTGAAAGATAAATGGTGCCAAAGATGCCTTCAACTCGAAGGAATGAATTATCTTCTATCGTCAAGTGATGATTTGGCTTCTACATGTTCAACTAGTTTCTCTTTCTTTAACGGGGGAGGACATGGAGGCCACTTTGGAAATGCTGGCATGTCCGACTCCAAGATGTCTGGAAAAAATCCATTTAACAGAAGGAAGTGGACAAATATTCTCCTTGCTGCTAATGTTTTGTGAGTATTAGCATATTCCCTTGATTGCTGGTTTAAGTTTATGACTTCATATTATGCATAACCACTATTGATGTAACCCTGTGAGTTCTAATGGTGTGTCCTGTCATTTTGCATTCTTTATTTTGCTGTTCCTAATTTTATTAGCTGATGTTACTGTTTTTGCAATTTTACATACCACTGAGATGCCTTATTAGTTATTACTTTCTGGTTATCTGCACAGGTTTTTCATTGCACAGCTTGCAACCCAAGGCAAGCTTTTATTATGGGGAGCGAAGGTAAGGTTCAATTAAGATTCTGAACACATGCCCTAACTCCTGAATGCTGTGGAGTCTTTACATGTGAGCTCTGTATATTGCTAGGTAAACAGCCTCATTGACAAGGGACAAATTTGGAGACTTGCCACATCATCCTTTTTGCATGCAAACATTGGGCACCTTATGGTTGGGTTTGAAATGAATTTTTTGAACTTTGTTCTGTTATGCATAGTTTATTTAGGTATTAAAATTATAACTCACTCTCTGCAGATAAACTGTTTTTCCTTAAATTCAGTCGGTCCAACTGTGGAGAGATTTAGTGGTCCTCGAAGATTCCTAGCAGTTTACTTTATATCAGCAATTGCAAGTAACCGCTTATATTCTCCCTACAATAGCTGTGAAATTGCTTACCTCCAAGTATTCTGATTATATAATTTCTGGAAAATCAGGTTCAGCTATGAGTTATTGGTTCTGCAAAATGCCCGCAGTAGGTGCATCAGGAGCAATTTTTGGACTTGTAAGTAATATTAATATTTTATTTATCAAAAATTTGATTTATCATCTGCCTTGTGGGCGTGTTTATTTTCCCCTGATTGTTCATACTTCAGAAGTTAGGTGATGCAATTTGAAATTTGGTAGTTTTTACTGAAATTATGCTGTTCAGAATCTTGATGTTCCTTTTCACACTAAATCTATGTTCAGGTTGGATCGGTTGCAGTGTTTGTCTTAAGGCACAGAGACATTGTAGGAGGTGGTAAAGAAGACTTGCAGCACATAGCACGTGTAATTGTCCTCAATATGGTAAGTGTCTTTGTTGCCTGTGTTAGTAGTGCTGAAAGCTTTCTAGTGTCCAAACTAGGAGATTTTGCCAGTACTCTGTTGAATGGTGTCATTTCTTCAGAGCCCCTTAGATCGAGTTATCCCTTATCACTTATCAGCTAGGATTTTCTTTCTCAGTCACTTTTTAAAGATGCTCTGTGAGAGAGTTCTGATACTGCTGAATTGCTTCCTTGACATCGCTACATGTTCCTCATTCGCCAAGAGGGAACAGAGTTTTTCAGTTATTTTTTGTGCGAATCTGCTTGGATGTTAATCTGTTGTGTACTTTTATGCTTTGTTAGGAAATGTGTGTTGTGGAGAAGTGTTGTTGTTTCATGTCAGGATAAGTAGGGAACATTTTCTGCTTTTAACTCCTATCATCACTCTAAAACTATGACTATCTTATGAGGGTCTACGGTTGCTTTGGCCTAGTTTCTTCGTCTTTGTGTTCTACCTGTAATGCCGACAAGTATTTCTCATGCAGGTTATTGGAATATTATCCAGAGGCATTGACAATTGGGGACATGTAAGCATATTAAGTATAACACTGCTTTATATCACATATTTTTTGATTCTTTCTTCAATCAAGAATTTCATTTTCTTAGTTACTTTGTTTGGTAAAGTTATTGGCTAAACAAAGTAGCCTATCTCATCTTGTTTTGTATATGGGCACTGGTGATCTTAGTGTGCAAATTTTTTTAACCAGTTTTATTTATACTATTGAAAGTGCTTCCTTTAACACATGCCATTTCAGTTAGGAGGCTTGCTTGGTGGAGTTGCTGCATCATGGCTTATTGGACCGGCATGGAAGCATGAATCTACATCTTGGGATGGAAGAAGAATTTTCACTGACAGTGCACCGATGTATACTCTGCTCAAGATTAGAAGGGTACCTAAGCAATGGAAATAGAAACACTTCATTCCCGTATGGGTTGAAACCTACAATTAAAGAACAAATTGTTGCTTGTTGTTTATTTGTATAATGATTCACTCTCTAAGCTTCCCTTAACAAAGATGGTGGCTTGTAGTACCTGACTTTTATATATTATTTTGTATGCTTTTGTATTAAATAACAGATAATTCAATTACATCACACCCTTGGACATTTTATTTTATTTAGAGTTAAATATATAAATTGAATAATCTTGGTGCTACCTTGACAATAAGGATTTTGTGTGTATTGTGCATGTTATTGCTATTTTGCAACTTCAATGTTAATATTTATACTGAAAATTTCTGTTTAAACATTTGGCTGAAATTAATCTTCAATATCACATAGAACAATTAATTTGCCGAGAGCTTTATTTTGGACTCTTAAAAAAAATTGTTATCCTCTTTTCATTAATAATGTGTCTTCCACTATAGAATGTTTATCATGAAGACAAATTATGGTCCATGTTGAATTGAAAAAAAAAATGATTTTACATTTAATCATTTAGTGCGCATCTTAAAACTTCATCCTCCACACTAAAATAATTTCCATAACATAAAATTAATGTGTTTATATAGATGTGTTTAAAACTATAAATTTAAAGTTTATAATCATTTCTTTCAAATAGACTAATCATGTGAGTGCCAAATATCACATTAAGTACGTTCAAAAAAGATATCACATCGAGTGGGTAGGCTTTATCCAACAAATCTTTGTGAGTTGTTTACACACTTAGCATGTTTTTTAGTTTTTTTATTAATTTAATAAAACCATTTTAAGAAGTATTATTATTACATTATAAGATGATGAAATTTAATTGAATGTTGATATAAAACTTTTTGGTTACCGGAGGAAAGTTAACATTGTTCATATGAAACTTATTCACATTATTCGTGTACATTTATCGAAAAGGTTTTTAATTATAAAAAAATTCTTAAATTTTTATCCATTTATTTCAATTAAATTATTCTTCTTAAGAAAAAGTCAAAACAAAAACTATTATCTAAGAAGAGTCGTAAAAGCTCGACTTGCTCCTCAAGTCTCTCATTGCTACTACGCTACGGTCCACTCAAATTGCGATTTTGAGTTACCCTCTTCACTCAATTTGCTGTGAGTTCCTCTCTTTCTCTCTCACTCTCACTCCCATTTCTCAATCACATGCATGCACCTAGGTTTTTATTTTATTTTAGGGAAACCCTCCCAATCATAAATTGAAGTCATTAATTTCTCAATTTGATTAATGTTGTTTACTTTCTTCCTCACATAGAAATTATTATAGGTTTTAGAAATATATAAAACTTGTAATCTTTCTCTGTACAGGTGAAAATCAAATCCACAACACCCAGGGGCGGACCCACACAGGGCCCAGGGGTTCAATTGAACCCCCTGAAAAAAAAATACCTACCCCCTATAATATTTTTTTCTTGACCCCTCTGAGAATTTAAATTTGCACCCTAGACCCAACTCCTCTCTCTCTCACACACTCATCACGTGATCTCTCACACGCCCTTCACTCTCGTTCTCTGATTTCACGATACACAACTCCACAACCACAAGCACTCTCAGTCTCTCACCTAGGTCTGGTCACCACCACGCCGTCTCACCGGCCACCACCACGCCGTCCGCCGCACCACCACGCCGTCCGCCACACCACCACTGTCCAGCCGTGCCTCTGGCTCTGCGGTTCTACTTCTACAGGTATGGCTGATTTGAGTGATTTCCCTAACCCTAATTTCCTCAAATGTCATAATTTCTCAAGCATGATACATGAAATCAAAGTAGAAGAAAGAAACCTCTAATCACAGATTCACAGTATTGTAAACTGAAATTCTTTGTTCCTTTTGATTGGGTAATTTGGTACTGCTATTCGTTGTCTATTGTTTGTGAAAGTGATCTCTCTCTGCAATTCCTTTTTCCTTTTTGTAGTTTCATATGTTTCTCAATTTGCAATAAGCCAATAACACTTCCCAGTTCCCAGTGAAACTATTGAGTGCATCTATCAAATGGTAAGTATCTTGAATTTTCCCAAGGTGTCATGGCTCTTGTCTGCTACTTGTTTCTGCTTCAGGTCCCTGTTTTGCTCCAAGTTGAATTCGTGGAAGTTGGCTTTGTGTTTTGATAATTGGGTGTGCGTTGGAATTTTAGGTTGAGGATATATTGATCCAATTGTGTTAAGGTTGTCATGTTGTGTGGATTGAGAACCTTTGCTGTTTTTTTTTGGGTCCTTTTGTCTGTTGCATAAATAGCAGTTTAGGCACTTTTTTCCTATTCTCTGGTTTGATGACTATGTACAGGGTTGGGATAATTATGATTAAAGACAGTTTTGACAAGTTTATCTTCTTTTGAAATTGACACATACATGGATGAATGATTGTTTAGTTATTTACATTGAGAGTGATGTATTCAATAACATTGACTCTAAGTTTATTGTTCAACGATTTCAGAATATGAAATCGCGTAGAGGACAACTATGATTTGTATAATTTGTGATGTATAAACATATTACCGTTGTTTTTTAATTATATTTTTATCGATGTGCTCATTTGGAAAATTTGAACCCCTGACCCAGGGGTCCTGGATCCGCTACTGACAACACCCCTTCATGGATTTGAAACCAAATCTTTGTTATAAGAGAAGGTCTTCAACTCCCAATCCAGTAATCAATGATAGTGATAACAAATTTCTCATTGACTTCATCTTCACTACTTATTTGGGACCTGATGTCAAGTCTGAAATTCCAAGATGTTCAGTTCTTCAAAGACCTATAGCTGAATTGCCACCATATGCATTGAGTGATTTAGGACCTTCTCATGTTAGCATTTCACTCTTAGAGAGATTGTACTACTATCTACTTAGAAATGCTTCTTCTGACCTTGTCTTGGATCTCAGCATGTTGCATATGTATTTGAAGGGAAACTTGTTGTTGCCCAACTATGGCTTTACTGAGAATAGTAAACAGTTCACTAGTCTTTTCCCTTTGGACCTTCATCAACAGATATGGTACCCTGATAGCTTTAGGATTGTTAAAGGGGTTGTTTTAATTGATGATCCTCTTACATCATACATCAAAGAGGAGGATTTGAATAGATTCAAGTATTTAACTGGTGTCAAGTCTTTCAAGTTGAATCTAAGTGAATGTCTGCGTGTTCGACTACACCCCCGTGCGACCAAGGAAGGTGACGATAATTGCATCAACAAAGGGTCAGAGAGTAGTCCAAATGAGGGGTGCCAATCAGGAAAGTTTCAACAGGAGTACAAGAGGAAGTTTATTGATGATGATACTCTGCCAATGCCAGAACTCCCTTGTGCCTTCCCTACAAAACATCACAATAAGGGAGATCATCGTTCCGAGAAGATGTGCAAATTTGATGGGCCTACCATGATGCCCTTTCTCTCAATTCCCGATGTTGATGATTGTAGCCGAGATTCTTTGAATTTAACAGGGACAGCCAGAAAAGGGCTATTTGGCCCATCTGTTGGTATTGTGGATATTGGTACCAGTAAAGCAGCATATCTATTCCGAGTTTCCTTACCGGGGGTCAGGAAAGATTGTGGTATATTTTTATTCTTTCTATACTCAGTTTTATTCTTCCAGTTCTTTTGTTGTTTTGTACTATCCGCCATAAGTTTTTTTAAATATATTTGAAATAGAAATGGCTTTTCATATATTATATAGTCTGCATTTAGTATAGGCCTCTTTGATCATAGTTGTTCTATCAGTAATGAACTCATTTCACTGGGAAATTTTTGTGTGGTGTTGAGCACTGCAAAGAATACTTAGCACCTTCAATAGGAGGATTGGCTTAGGGAGTAAAGTTCACATGAGCTGGTATATCATGTATGTTTCTATTATTGCTAGTTTGTGCAATAGAAGGACCTTCTTTAATAAGAAAATGAATTGTAATGTTGTGACATACTGTAATTTCTTTTAATATATAAATGACACCTGAAGATTGCTAATGCTGGCAATTAACATGAAATTCTACTACTGTGAGATGCATCTAATTTTGTTCTTAAATGAATTTGCATCATACTTTGTAACAGGTCAGTTTAGTTGTGATATTGAATCTGATGGGAGGGTCCACATCAGAGGGCTGTTAGCTGGCGGAAGAACTATAACAAAACAATCGCGTGTTTTTGAGATGAAAATCCTGAAGTTATGCTCTCCTGGACCATTTACGGTTTCATTCAGTCTTCCAGGACCTGTTGATCCAAGACTCTTTGCACCTAACTTCAGGTCTGATGGCATTTTTGAAGGAGTTGTGATCAAGCTCTAGTTATTTGTCCAAGAGTTAGGTATCTAACTTTTTGTAAGCAGTTCTAGACTTGGTGGGAAACAAAATTCTCACATCAGAAACTAACAAATTTCTCAATTTTTTTGTGGGAACCCGGATTGCATCAGATGCAGTTAGTCTACTACTCCAAAGAATTTGCATGTGTATGCAGGGAAGACATTGATTTTTTGTGCATAGGCTATAATGCAAATGGGGAATTGGCGTTGCTATTAAATTGCATCTCTCTTTAATCTGTTTGTCGGTGTTGAGAAAAATTAACTTTACACACACACACACACACAGAATACTATCAGTTGCAGCTATATAAAAGGCAACAACATTTGAATTTAACATGTATGCATGCACTGAAAACAGCATAAAGCAGTGTTATCGCACCTAGTTCTCCACACAAATCACAATGTTGAGTATTTTTTCCTCAAAGGATTGCCGCAAGATTGATCTGAACCGTCAATATAAGCCATTTGGTCAAGATTGAATTTTTCAGACAGCGAACTCACATTTTCAGTTTACATAGCAAATTAAAAATCTTAATTAACAGTTCTTTGACTGCGGTGACCACATTTTTTGTGTTTGAAAAGCAATGGCATATTATAAATTACTTTAATATGCGTACGCCTTAAACTATATGTAGATGTTTCATAGTTAAGCAATGCTAAAAAACACAACGATTAAACGTCAGAAACTAATGAAACTATGAAAGTTGTTTTTAACCAAATGCACATTGTGAAAAAAACAATCAATCACATACGTCCATCATGCTTTTAGTTTTTGAGCCATTTATTATACTATTTTACAATAAAACTTCTAGAAGCCCGGAGAGGGATATAGCTACACAAATGTGACTAACTAATCTCTTTGCTGGATATTACTATACTACTATAGTTGTATTACAGATTCAGATGCTAAAAGAACCCATATTTCTTTGCATATCATATACACTTGATCAAATACAAGGGATGGTTCTGTTGACATCTGAAAGCAAACTTTGGCTCGTAAGTTGACCCCTTTGGGATCAATTTCACACTTCATAGAATATATAGCACTAGATGACAGGCCTGCCAACTTTCTGGCTTTGACCTTTGTCTTACCGAAGCTTTACAATATGGTTTCAAGTAAAATATGGACATTAAAATTTGTAGGAAGCTTCTTCCTTCCTTTGTCTGTGCAAAACTTTCAAAGCCGCATCATTAATCTGTAGTCCTTGCATGGCTTGAGGATCCTTCATTAGGTAACATCATCTCCATGTCATCAAAATGTAAGATCGTTGAGAAAAACAAGAGAAATTAAGATCATGCAAAACCCCGTTAGCAAGGTTTCCCTATGGAAACCACCACCTGCTGAAGCTGCACAGAAGAAGGAAAATGATGAAAAAGAAAGTTTAAGACAACAAAGCAAGCCAGGTGACCAGAATTCAATGAGTTTAATATGTCAAAAACAGAATCAGAATAATCTCATACAGAAACTAGTGCTTTTAAAAGTAATTAGCAACTAGCTAAATATTCCTCGCATCCATCCAACTAACTAGTGCCCATCAATTTCTTGCTTCATTGCCACCATTGTACAACATCAACTTAGTATCTAGATACTCTTAGCACGAGGAAGCTAATGTGGATCATAATCACCTACTTTGAAACCAGAAAGTTTATCAGAATCAAGAGCATCCAAATATGGGTTTAAGGATCCATTCTATCATGAACAAAATAAATCCCAAAATTCTAGCCCCCAAAAAAAATTCCTAAAATGTTCCCATTTTAGACATAGAGCAGATACAAAAATCTTACTAATGAAGTGTATAAAAACCTATAGTAACCATTCAACAGCAAGGACTAGCAGCAACAAAAGGATAGAACAAAGATTTTAAGAGATGCTCTAATAATATATTGTAAGCATCATTCAAATCTTATCAAGAGTTCCAACTTAAATATATAGCCAAGCATCAGAAAGGAAAAGGGTCTATTAGGCCAGATAAACTTACATGGAGAGGATGGAGCAAGTAACCGAGAGACCAATTTTCTAGGTCTCCCTTCACCTTGGTGAAGCTTGGATCCATGGGACACCACAGCTCCATGTGACAGATCTGGAGCTACCTCAATTAAGTGCCTGGCAGAATGTGAGGTAGGGGCACCAGATGGTGAATTAGCTCGGGGGAAGGATGGTTTAGAAGAAGATTTTGGTGAACGGTCTGGATGATATATGATGCCACTGTACGGACAGGGATCTGGAGAAAGCTTAGCCACGGCAGAAGGTGCAGGTGAGGATACTTCACAGTTAAGACAGGGAGGTTTTTCAACAGTTGCTGGGGATGTCGGAGAGTAAGAAGGTGCATAGTATGGCGAAATCGATGGTTCAGAGTGTTCAATTGACCGTGGGGATGGGGCAGGAGCAGGAGAAGGTGGGTGAGCATGAAATGTATCATTTAAATAAGAAGATAATCTGATCTCTTTAACTTTGCCAAAAACTATGTTATTAAGGCCAAGATTTTTTCCACCAGAGCCAGTTATTGCTTGAGCCAATTGTTTCAATCTTTGGGGTGAGAGGCTCCCAAAGTCTGACGTGACCGCAGCCTGCACTATCACTGGAGGAGCTATAGTTGATCCATTTTCATTTGTTATATGCACATAAACATTCTGCAAGTATAAAATTGGACATTAATAAAGCTAGATAAAAATAAGAATGCAAGAAATGGCGAAGTATCTTAACTCTGTTGCATAATAAAATACGTTGTTTTCCACCAACTCAAAAAGGTACATCCTTTAATATCACCAACAAGGACAAAGAGACCCACCATAAGTTATCAGCTCCCAGTAACCAGTAGAGCATTCATTTTCTTTGACCAAAAAATTCATAACAATAATTATAATGGTAATAATAATAATAACAACAATAACAGTAATATAATAATAATAAATAATGAATCTTTCTTATGGGCTAAAATTTCTGCAGCTTTTATTCTTGAATTAAAAACTAGAAATTCTGTTCATGAATATCTCATAAAACTGTCCACAAGAAAAAGGGGAAAAACCAATCAGAAATTTTTTGTTTTGACTAAATTCAAGCTGATTTGGAGAGAAACCAGAAACATATTACAACTTTAAGGTTTTGAGTGCAGTGGGACTATACCTCATCAGGCTTCAGTTGCAATCCAAACTTCAATCCATCCTTCAAGTCATCAAAATTATCCAGTACTTCAGATATTGAATTATTAAGAGTAAAATTAAACTGAATCTGCGGGATCTGCCAAATAGGAGCAGACTGCACTGGTAATACAGCTACCCCCCCTGGAAACTTTAAGATCTCAAATATGGAAGCATTCCCAAATATTGGTCTTGTCAAAGTCAGGTTGGTTTGCTGGAGGAACAGTTCAATTAGTGATGACCTCAACACACTTAAGGACGCTGGATTTAATGAATTGTTCATGGGATCCGAGAGAACACCAAACACAACGTCGGTCAGGTTAGGTGAAACACTTTGGTGCATGGATAGTATAGCTACCTGTTAAGAGTAAATAGCTTATAAGTCACTGTCTATGACTGAAAGCAGAGTCCAAAGTGGAAAGTATAAGAGCAGAAGTTTGGGTGTAACCTTTGTATTTGGCAGAGCTATCTCGTCATATATATCATATTCTAATCTTTCAATGTATGGAATGAGCTTTGAAACTGGTTTTTCCAGCCTGAAGGATGTCTGAACAGCAGCTGAAAATAGTTTCAAGGAAAAAAAGGCATACGTCAATAAATTCAGTAATGTCATTTACATAGGAATTCAAAGGGAGATACAGTCCTTCTGAGTGACATTTGCACAGGTCAGGTTTATAACACAGAAACAAAGGATATGAGCAACAAAAAGAACTTCAGATTCTCAATCAATATAATTTATCCATTGAAATAATTCACTCATTAGTAACTATTAACAAGTTTCTGTTTATAAAAGGATTTTCAAAAAAAGTATCACAAATTGTTCATATGATTTCCTGAAGGGAAGAACAGACACAGGTCATAATTACCATGTACAATATTTCCATCTAAGTATGGGTCTTGCTAAGATGCAAGTGCAGACATTTGAAGTTTGATTAAAATAATATTTTTCCAGTTATAACAACATCAATGTATACTTCCATATAGATACCTTTTCAACATATAATTTTACACATACGGTTACTGATAGCAAGCAGCCTAACCCAATGCAAGAGATACATATCCAAAGGTTCACCACAATTTATTGCTTTCAAATCCAAGACAATAGGGGCTGGCTATGCATATTAGATCCTATCAAGTCATTGAACCTCAAAGAATGCTTGTTAACAGAAATTAATTAATTATACCCAAAATCTAACCCCAAAGAAACAAAACAAAAAAATAGATCCCTAACAATTGTATTTGCAAAACATCATCAAACAAAAGTAACCACAAACATACATCAGAGGCAGTATAAATAGAATACGAAATCCCTAATAAGGAAAAAGCATGTCTGGTAGAGATAGTAACAAACCACTTTGTTTAATTTGATCCTTGGCATCGAAGCTATATCTGGTAGTGAATTTAGGAAGAACCCAGAAGATGCCAGAAAGCAAAGCAGAGAGACTGAACAAGAGAACGAAGAGGCACTTGAAACTGAACGCTCCCAAAACCCACCGTGGAGGACAATCGCTCTGGCCTTCTTCTCGCGCATACGGTTGCTGCTGCTGCTGCTGCTCATTCTTCCCCATTTCCAAAGCATCTATCTGGTATCAAATCATAACGACGATCGAGCAGAAGAAGAAGAAGAAGAAGAAGAAAACAGTGTTGGCCATGCCTCTCTCTTTCCCTTTCTAATTAAGCCCAATTTCACTCTCTCTCTCTCTCTCACTACACGCACTACTGTAATTAATTCTCTCTCTCTCTCTAATTAACAAGTGATTAATTAGGGCTAACTTTTAGGCTACCGAACGTTGAGGACAAGCAAAGTGAAAAAGAGGATAAAGCCAAGGGAATATGTTTCAACTTACAAGCATATTCATATTCATATCATTATCATCATCATCTACATATTATTTTTCATTTTTTCTTAGATTTTTAGATAATCACTCATACTATAGCTACATTATCAATTTTTTTGTTTTACTATTTTTAAATTTATTGTCTAGTGTACACAAAAATTATTAATCAATTGGTAATTTTTCGGCTACACCATCAATGATTGGCAGCTAGAAGATTAATTCTCCTGATGTTCTGATATCAAATTACATGAGTAGTTCTTTTTGTGCAATTTGTATTGATTTATTTTATTTTGGTCTTTTGGTGGATTTTTGTTTTTTATGCTCAATTGAGGTTTTGGATTCCACTTTTTATTAGGATGTTTCTCATTTTTGTCCCTCAAATCAACTTCTCTAATTTTATTGATGATATATAAACATTTTACTTTTAAAAAATTATTTTCTATACAATTGTTCAGAGATCGAACTTTTGATTAAATGCTTAAGAAGTACATCTTCCTTCCTGAAAATCAATTACTTGTAATTGAAAAATTAATCTCTTCAATAAAAATTTGTTAAATGTTAGCGTGGAGATTTCTTATTCTAAAATAATGCATTTTTAATGACATTTGTGTAAGGTTGTTTGCTTTTGATTTGCAATTTTAATTTACATCACATTCACTAATCACTACGAACATAATATAACTCGTTTTCGATAAGATTGAACATGGTTTGTTCCTTTATATCTTTAGAATGAATGGATTAATTAATTAATCATACTTGACTGCATAATCGATCTTTTTTGTGAGGAAGAAGCTAAGAAATTGACAAATTAGCAGCGAGCAAGTGGGGCACTGAGATTTGAGAAGTGGCAAAAAATTTCTTTTTAAACCAATGAGGGTAATGATACATGCATGTCGACGTGCTGTCATCGTCCCAACCAAAGATATATTGCACAGCAATTAGACAGCTACAATTACTTGGATTGCCCAACGCTCTCCATTTCAACACTATAAATGCATATTTATGGGGTTTATAAAGTTTAGGTTTGCATAATTACAAGGTACGTAACAAAGGTACAAGTGCAATATTATCTTAATATAATATTAAAGTCTCTATAATTAAATAATATAGTTTAGAGTTCAATCGTTTCCGCTCCTAAGATATCAAATTAAAAGTGAAATATTATCTATCTTTTATTATAAACATTTAAAAATGTTTCACCTATTTATTTATTTAATAAACATAAAAGGAGAGTTGAACACAAAATTTTAATTTGAGAAAATTTAGAGTTTATATTTAAAAGGATCCGCTCATACAATCTCACACCTCATCCCAACTAGAATACCATCGTGGATTAATTAACAGTGCTGTCTTCTCCTATCCAATAAGAGCTTCTTACTTTTAGTTGTAGTAGACTTTTTTACCTGGCTTTTGGTAAATCAATTACAAGATAACTCACTAACTTAAAAAACTAATGAAAACCTTTTGTCAAATAAATTAGAGATAAGAACAAAACCAACGAATTGAACGAGCTCTCGTACGTGATAATATGGAATAATATAATTATATAACAGGCAAAAAGATAACCAGGCCGCATAAAGTGAATAGCATATTAGGATATTTCACTACAAGAATATCACCGATAATCCTGGGCTAACCAGACAAAAGTTAACATAAACGCTGATTTAGTAACGGCATAGTATCACTTCGGGACTCACAAAGCTAATTTACAGGGTTAGTTATGTGACCGGTGCTACAATTTAATGTCGGTTTAGCCGAATCTAAATTGACGCAAATTACTTGGCTTTTCAGCTGATGCAAATTCATAAAAATAGCTCCAACATATAGGATGACTATAATTAGTATTCATCTAGTCGACAATACGTGAGAGTTTGTAAGAGTTAGGGTTCGAGAGGGAGAGGTGGGGCAGGGGCAGAGTGTGAGGAGTTGATCGAGGGTGGGGGTGGAGGCTGCAAGCTAGTGCGGACCGACAACAATAGAGAGATGAGAGTGAGGGTGTAGGAGTTTGAGTGGGAGGGTGTAAGGCTTATAAGGACGATTAGGTGAAGAAAATGTTGAATTTTTAAAAGGAGAATAAAAAGTGAGTGAGATAAAAAAAAAAACTAAAAGACGGATGATTAAATAGATAAAAATATGTGCAAAATGATTTAATCACGATTGAAGAAAAAAAAAACTCTTATTAAATGTATTAAAATCAAATCAATCATTGGAACATTGGCATTTTCATACTTAATTTGCAATTAATATAAGACTAAAAAGTAGGGAAAGGGGTGTTAGAACTTAAAGCGTGTGAATTTTGCGAAGAGTGATCACAAGAAACCGTTGTTTGGTGCAACACCATGAGAAAGAAAAAAAAATAAGAAGAAAGAAGAAGAAAACCTAACAACCAAGGATTTGATATAACGTAGCAACTTTCATGGTGGTTGGATTGTTGACATGTGCTTGTCCTCTCCTAACCAGTAAGCAACTTGGGCTCATAATAGACACATAAATTTGTGGTTGCATAGGCATTGTAACATAATTTTCTTCTTCATTTGTTTATTAGTCACGGTTTAATATTCATAAGCATTAGCGGAGTGCACAAAACAATTGCTATACATAAATTGACTAGAAATAATACCCGTGCGCACGGGTTTATTTACACTATTTTTTTAATATAGTATAAAAATTATTACAGTGTAATTAAATTTCTTTTGTATTAGTATTAAATTAATTTTAAAAACTTTGGTTGTAATATATTTTATTGATTTAGGTTCTCTGTTTTTAGATTTATTATTGTGGTTTCAATTGCAGAGGTGCTGATTTATCATATATTCGGTTGTAAACATTGATACTCAATTATTGTCCCCATATGTTATTCTATTTTTCAATCATAACTAATCTTTAAAAACCAATTTAATAATTTGAAAAATCCTTAAGTGAATTTAAAATATTTTAAATCAAGTAATAAGTTTTTATATAAGTTATAATAGCATATTTTTTTATACATTTTTATCAACAATAAAATAATTTTAACTTTTTTTTGAACTTGAAATAATTTTAACTTAAAATTTATAATAAGTTATAATTTTAGTATCGTAAAATATTATTCAGTAAATTTAAATTTATTCAACTTTTGTTATAATTATTTTTCTCAGTTATGCTTCCTCAAGTTATTTTTACTTCTATATAATAGATCAAAAACCATATTAATTTTTTTTTAAATAATATACACATTCGATACAGTAATAATAATATCTTATAGAGACATTTTTTTTAATTTCCAACTATTTTTTCGATATTAATTATTAATAAATATTTTTTATAAGTAATAAATAGTGATAAGTTTTATTTTTTATTTTTTTAAAATATCTCAACTTATGATTAATAACTAATAAGATTTATAATTATTATTAAAAATAATGTAAATAATATAAACAAATTATTATTAACAATCTATTATTGTCATTAATGTAAGGTAGTCAATTTCAATTATTATTATTTTTTAAAAATTCACCTCAAGTTGTAATGAATAATTAAAATTTAAATATTTCATTTTAAATAAGAGAAATTGAAAAGTTTTAAATTTTAATATTTACTTTTAAATATGAGAAATTTAAAAGTTTAACAATTAATAATTAATATAATGAATAATAAAGTTGATGTAGTTTTATTTTAGTTTTCAATTTTTTATTTTATTTTTTTAATTCAAAATAAATTTACTATTTTTTATGTGTTTAATGTTATTTTTTCAAGTCTATTTTACATATGTATATATATATATAATTTTTTTATTTTAAAAGTATTTATCTAAATTAATTATTAATAAATATTATTTTGTTTTTAATTTTGATTTTTTAAATTTTTTAAATGCAAAGCTCAAGTCAATTTTAAGTCTATGAATGTTGTTATTTAATATAAGTAGTTGAATAATTTTTTATAATACAAATTTTTTCAGTTTTTAATTTCTTAAATTATTTATTTTTTAATGTATTTAATATAAAAGTATGTGAGCTTTTATGATTTAATGTATTTATTCCATGCAAAAAACACAAGTGTGCTTTACATATATATATAGATTAGGTGGATTTTATCTATAATAATTTTTGTATACAATTGTTTAGCAGAAATTTAATACAAATTATACTACGGAAAATTAAGCGGAAAAAATATGAGAAAATAAAGAGAAAAATTATATGATTTCTCAATTATTTAAAATAAGAGAAAAAGAATGGTACACAGATAAAAAAGTGACAAAAGAAAAATGAGATTTATTTAATATTATTAATTTACCTTATTTGTATTATTTGACTATTTTATTTTAAAAAAATATCATAATTGAATTGTGGTTTCCACCGTGGTTATATTTTCCATATGCAATTGAATTATGGAGAAATGCAAGTTGATGCAACTGCATTTGTGGTGTGACATCATTACAAAAGTTAAAATCTCTTTACGTTACAACCACAATTACAGTTGTGAACCATAATTTAAAACCTTGTTGTTATGTCTCATCCAATCTTGTGATAGACAAATACCAAATTTAATAAAGTACATGAAATATTTTAAGGTCAAAGGGGTATTACACATGGAATTTCAAGTCATCTATCATATAAACCATTAAATTAAATTGGTTCAATGCATGTTTGAAAAATCTTATAAAATTGAGATTAAAGTAAAAATCAATTATGTGAATATACTAATGTAAATAGCTTTGGGTGTTAGAATCTAATTAAGTTGCTTATACCAAATCTATGGTTACATTTCTATTCCTACACTACTCATGTTCACTTCACAACCAAGTGTAATGGTTGAAAGTACATAAGCATAAACCCATCTATCAATGGCTCTCTCCACTCTCACAGCTACTCTGTCATTCAAATGCACAATTGTTTCCAAACCATCACAACCAAATCTTCTCTTCTCATCCTCAACACGACCAAAACTCAACACCTCCATATCTGATTCTGATAAAGGGAGGAACAAAGTTTCATTTTTCCAAGGTTTTCTCACTGGAGGCAGAGATGTTCAGAGCCTCAAGGTGGAGCTCTATCAAACAATTTCACCCCTTGACAGAGGTGCCGAGGCTACTCCTGAGGATCAACAACTAGTGAACCAGGTTCAAGTGAAAACAACAATATCTTGATAATTTCAGTGGCTTTGTTTCACTGTCTTTTCTTGGTTTCCTAACTTGTGATGTTGACTTGGTCTTGTCTAGATTGCTCAAAAAATTGAAGCTTTTAACTCTGTTAAGGAGCCTCTCAAGTCTGATTCGCTCAATGGAAAATGGGAGCTTTTATATACAACATCTCAATCAATTCTGCAAACACAGGTTTGTCTATGTTACTTCTAAGGGTTTGCAAATTCAGATTCCTTGTACATTTATACACTTCCATTTTGCTCTTTCTATGATCCAAATAAGGGGTTTGATGACTTTCATATGTGGTATAAATTCTAATGGCACCCTTTTACAGATGATATAGGCGATTTCTGTTTGAAGAAGTATAAATAAAATATCCATCCAATGTGGTAACTAATTACATTTCCCAAATTGAATTTTGAAAATGTGCATTTGGTTTGTTGATTTAACTTCTAGCACGAGTTATGGTTGTTCTTCCTTTTTCTAAGAATTATGATATGATTGATTTTGCTCTCAATTTATTTGCATTAGTAAAATGAGAATTAATTTCTGTTAAACTATCCTAGAGGCCAAAATTCTTGCGACCAAATGGAAAGATCTATCAGGCGATTAATGGGGATACTTTGAGAGCTCAAAATATAGAAACTTGGCCGTTCTACAACCAGGTACTGCACTGCACTACAGCTATAGCCACTACTTTAAATCTTAATAAAGACTTCACATGATTAAAATGGTTTTTGATGCTGGTTTGGTCTATTTGTGGTGTTTGGATAAACAATTTAATGAAGTGTTTATGATCACAAAGCGCTTATGTGATAGATAAGCTAATTTGAGAGGCTTGGTTATATGTAATATGCATGTATGCTAATTCATAAGCTAATCTGAGCAGCTTATGAAAATAAACTCAGAAGATAAGTCATAAACTGTTTACATAAGTTCTCCCAAACACTTGCATAAGAGCTTAGAGCTTAACTTATAGCATAAGCTCAAATAAGTTCTTCAAAACATGAATTTTTCATTTGAACTCTTTCAAGTATGAATGTGTGTCTGAAGCAGTAGTTCAGTCTTAAAGGCCATTTTTCTAAGCTCATAATTGATAAACAAATCCTAAAGTGTAAACTTTATGAGATATAGAAGCTAAATAACTGGTTACCAGAACTTTTGTCTAACATCATCAAATTCACAATGCTTTGGAAGCTTGGAGCTTACAAATTGCCACTATTGCTGCAGGCCACAGCCAATTTGGTGCCTCTTAACTCTAAAAGGGTGGCTGTTAAATTTGACTTCTTCAAGATTGCAAGTCTGGTAGGTCAATTACTTTTCATATTTAGTCTATTGGTCATATTGTTTGGTAATTCCATGAATCTGTTTTTTCTATTTAAAGAATCAGATAAGATATTAGGTAACCATGCATTCATACTAGGATGAGAGTATCTTTCTTTATTTATCCTTATTTCTTTTGCAATTCACCAACCTTTTCCTGACAAATGAGTCCACAATGCTAAATTCAGATACCAATCAAATCCTCTGGGAGTGGTCGTGGCCAGTTGGAAATTACTTATTTGGATGAAGAGTTAAGGTAAATCTGTGACTTGTAATAGACTTTTAAGTTTCCTTGCTGAGTACTCTTACGTCTGAATTTCTTTCTTTTGCATGAACTTGACAGAATATCAAGAGGTAATAGAGGTAACTTGTTCATCTTGAAAATGGTGGATCCATCCTATAGAGTTCCTCTTTGATGTTGGTGGATTCTCCAAGAGTTGCTTTGCTTGTACTGCCTTCATCAGTTTACATTTTCAGCATGAATTAATGCTACCAATGGGCCAAAAATCAATAAATGTTTATCCTCCTAGATCAATTTCTACCCCTTCATTATTTATTTTTATTTGTATATATCCTATTTAAAGTTGTTATTCAAGGTAATATTTCAAGAGTTTAATTTTTATGCACCGACGTTTTACACCGTCAACCAATCAGATTTTAAGGATATGAGAAAATCTCTCTTTTTATTTAATTTCATTAATTGACGTGACACATCCTTGAAATCTGATTGGTTGACGGTGTAAAAAAAATTTACACCGTCGGTGCATCATCCTTTTTCTCATATAACATATTTCAATGCATAGCTTATTGAATATTCAATCTTTGCTTTTAAACTTAATTAGTAGTTTAAACCAAGCGAGTTAACGGTTCCGCACTTAGTACCTTAAAGCAAGTGATTAATAATTTGATTTTCAACTCTTATGAGCGGAATAAATTATTCGACCAATCTCATATATTTTTTACGACACTAATTTCTCCTCTTTAACATAGGTTAAGCCAACACAAAAAGTTGATTTAAAAATTTTGGTCCACATAGTGTCGGTCAGAAACCGCTAATAATGAACGGTGAGCAAACACATTAGCATGAGACTAAATAAAATAAAGATGAAGTAACCAATGTTTCTTTTTCGAGTAATGATATATACATACCTCATTTTTTAAACACTTCATTTTCACCTCTTTTTATTTCTATCTCTCTTATCTTATCATCTATCACATCTCATATTTTCTCTCTCTTACTTTTTCTTTTCTTCCTATCTCTCACCATTCCACCTCTCCACCTCAAAAAAGAGGACCTCAAAAGAAAGGTGTGGATGAAACATTATCCTTTCTTTTTCTCATCCAATTTTTTTTGACACTGAATAGTATTTTAGTTTAATTTTAAAAAAATCCATTTTTTGACATGAGGTCTTGCTACTTTTAGCACCCATGTCCCATGTGGCCTCACAAAGAGAAATCATATATAAAGATAAAAAGAAATTTGAAAAATACAATATCATTTTCCATTTTTTAACTTTGACAATCCAAATTGTAACTAATTTTTCCAAAAAAGAAACTAAATCAAAGTGAAACTGAAATTATATTTTAGCCTAGTTCCAATCCAACCTAACCATTGGACAAACACCCTTTAAAAGGAAAAAGTTGTCTACTTCTTCTTCTCTATGATCTATCGTGAAAATCGAAATAAGTCAAATAACAAAAAGCCAGAGAAAAAGGTTAAAAGCAATGGGATTGGAAGGAACTCAAACTTAACTACCAATAACAATACACAACCAGGAGTGTCCTCTCCTCCATTGGGCATGGCTCCCACCATTTCCTCACCGTACCATGCCCACACTTTCCGATTCCCTTCTCTCAATTCCACTCTTCTCCTCCGTTCTACCACGCGCCGCCGCACCCAATTCCTCACCTTCGCTTCCTCCTCTTCTTCTTCGCCCAACAACACTCCCCCACCTCCACTCCTCCCCACTCCTCCGCCTGAGAAGAAATCCTTCGCCATCGCCACCGGCGAGCTCTTCCTCGCCCTCGCCTCGCGCCTTATCAAAAGCCGCAGCGGCGTTGGCGACGATTCCGCTTCCGTGGCCATGTTCGAGAATTCAGCAGCACTGAAGAAACGTGAATTGTACGAGGAGGAGAGGATTGGGGCTGTGGTGGAGGATGAGATTCAACCCGACGTCGTTTGGGAGCAGAGGGTCAAGGACGTTGAGGCCGAGCGCAGTAGGCGAGTCGTCACCTCCCCTGGCTTTAGCTTCTCTGCTGCTGGTCTTCTCTTCCCTTACCATCTCGGAGTTGCTCAGTTTCTCATTCAGAATCATTACATCAAGGTCAGTGAATCAATGTCTCCATATGTAGAGCTACAATATCTATAAGCACTTATGAGAATAAAATAGCTTATTACATATCTGTATATCTATAAGCTGTTTTGAGTTTATTTTCATCGGTTGCTCAGATTGGCTTATAAATAAGCACTTATATTATACTGACTTATAAGCTATTTTGGGCTTATTCCAATAAGCTTTTCAAAGCAACTTAGGAATAAGCACTTACTTATGTGTTTTAGATGCTTAATTAAGTTGTTTAGTCATAGACTTGGTTTCTATTGGATGTTGATTGTTGAATTGTGATAGTTCAAGTTAGAAAATTTGTTCATGGGAAGTGCAATTTGAAATAGGAGTGGAGTTGGTGATGTATGTTTATCTTCCTATCTTCGTCAAATTGGATACTTGTGAATTCTTAGTTTAGAGTTTTTATGATGCTCGTGCAGGATACCACACCCTTAGCCGGTTCCTCTGCTGGGGCCATAGTCTGTGCTGTGATTGCTTCCGGAGCAAGTATGGAAGAAGCATTGAAGGCTACTAAAATATTGGCTGAAGATTGCCGGAACCGGGGGACTGCATTTCGGCTGGGGGTATACCTCTATTCTGAAAGTACTTTCTATGTAGTTGGTCTTGACCACAGTTTTAGTAATTAGTATGTCTCATTTGATTGCAAATGAGAGCCTGCGTGAATTCGTATCCATGACGGAAAGCTGAGAGACTTTCTTCTATTGTAATAGTGTGCTCTTGGGTTTTTTCTTTGGTTCAAATTTCATCTTTTTGGTACTATTTTTCTGCACAGGCTGTTCTGCGTGATGTTCTTGACAAGTTTTTGCCAGATGATGCTCATATAAGATCAAATGGGAGAGTTCGAGGTAATACTGCCCTGCACTATTTTCATTATGGAAATGTCTTGCGCTAAGAGTAAAACTGGAAACTTATATCTCTAGGATCGGAAGTAACACATACTTAACAGAGAAAATATGGGGTGTAGCTGTATACCACAGTTTATATGTATTATTTTAGTTACTAAATTGCATCTATGACTTCATAGTATAGTTTTTGAACCAATTAGAAGATAAGGATTCTCTTACCGAAGTTTTGGGCCAAAAATTTAGTTTTGAAAACTGCCTAAGTTCTCTTTATTAGTAGTTGAGATTTCTGAATCCTGCTTTGTCTTGAGAGATGTACTTTCTGTCGCAGTTGCTGTGACACAGCTTCTTTGGAGACCCAGGGGTTTGTTGGTGGATCAGTTTGATTCCAAGGAAGATCTCATCAACGCAGTTTTTACTTCTTCCTTTATCCCAGGGTGATTTGTTAGTACACTATATTACCTTGTTATAAATGGATGAGTAAATTTAAAACTTATACTCACTGCAGATATCTTGCACCAAGGCCAGCAACAATGTTTCGAAATCGACTATGCATTGATGGGGGTTTGACGTTGTTTATGCCACCAACATCTGCAGCACAAACCGTAAGTTTATTAAAATATTTACTAGTTGGACTATTATTTCAATTGATTGATTCTTCGCTGAAACCGCTGTTTAAATGCATTTGGAAGCCTTATAAGATATTTTTTGTTTTGTACATTCTATTATTTTACTCGTATGTGGTATCTATTATCTAAGAAGGGAACATCTGAGGCATCCTGGCCAAATTCAGAAACTTCTAGTTTTCAAGGAAAAGATCATTGCATGCACTACTCACTTGTTCACTTGTTGTGAGGTGTCACTTGGAGGGTTGGGTGCCTCTACAAAGATTGAGATGGTTATTTAGTAATTTTCCCAAAATCTACCTATGATTGATTAAAGAATAATTTTCAGGGTTGATAATGTTATTTTAGGCTATCCATTTCTTAAGGTACTTTTCAGTGTGAAAGTGAAGTGGCATATTCCTCTCTCTATTATCTATTCTGAATGAGCTTAAACAAATTGAAACTCCATGATCTGTATTCAACAGCTAGTTTGAGCCTTGAGGTATTAAGATAAATAGATGGCTAAGAAAATAATTCTGACTTTCTTGGAACATCTGAGAAGTGATGAAGGGTAGTCTTGTATTTGTGAAAGAAATCTATAAAGCAACAGGAAGCTCGTGTGTTCTGGATAAGAGAACTTTAGTAGAACTTGGCAGGTCATAGTGTCTGCACTGCATTTAGGTTTGTTTTGTTTCAGTTTTGATGTGATGAAAGAGATTTATGATTTTTTTAAGTTCATTGTCATGTTTCAATATGTATAAGCATTTACCACTTCACAGGTTCGTGTTTGTGCTTTCCCAGCAAGTCGTTTGGGATTACAAGGGATAGGGATCAGTCCAGACTGCAATCCAGAAAACGCTTGTAGCCCCCGACAGGTATTCCTGAATTTTATGAATTAACATGATAAGTATCTTGAGGATACGTAGATGATGAGCATTCTGTATGGAATCATTTCAGCTTTTTAACTGGGCACTTGAGCCAGCAGAAGATGCAGTTCTTGACCGACTCTTTGAGCTTGGGTATCTAGATGCAGCTGTGTGGGCAAAGGAAAACCCAGTGGAAGAAATAGTTCAAGATGATAGTCCTGTCCTTGGAAATAGCATTCCAGGATAGCTCATTATGTAGATTGAAGACACGTGAGGAAACTACAAATTATTGAATTCAGCCATGTTACTTGAACTTGAGCATCATATTAGCAAAAAAAATATATACCATTGGTACTGGTCAGAGGTTCATAACTGCTATTTTTTCATATTTGTTGTATATTGCGATATAATTCTTAACCCTGGTAGAGAAGAGTAGAAAGGGAAAGCATATAGGCAATTTATTCATAAGTTATATAAGTCAGAATGGTCATGTAGTTTGAAATCCCTGATTCTTTCTTTTATTTACAAAGAGAATTTATAGCTAGTTTCTCAATGAATGACAAATTTGTGTCACTTGAGTTTGCTCTAAACTTATGTCCTGTGATATTCAGAAACTAATTGATGTTTCTTTAATTCTTGATTAGTGTTGAACTAGGAGAAAATGGTAAATTGTGATCTTAGGGAACTTTGAGGGTATGATTTATTGCTCTTGAATTGAATGAAGATGAATGACATGGAAGAGGAAAGCCGGTAATTCATATAAATGTAAATGGCTTAAACTCCGATAGAAGCTAATTATTCTATAATAGCATAATAATTATTCAAATTTGTAAAATTTGATTTTTTTTAAACAATAGAATAATTTTTGAACTAGTATTCGGGAACATCAAAATGAAAGAACATTGACCAACAACTAACCTTCAAAAAAAAAAAAACCAACAACTAAGAGAATATGTTTGGAAAATCACGGTGGACATAAGCAAATTTCCTTAACTTTTGGGATTGACCACCATGATTTTAAAATCGTAGTTTTCCACCGCGTATCCAAACATGCACTTAATGTGGGATAATAATAAAAGAATGATATGCTCTTTTAAGATTTCCAAATTCTTTGATTTTTCTGGTTGCAATTCATTATTCACCTACTTCTCATGTTTCTTGAATACTAAGCAAATCGAGTAACATTTAAAAATAAAACATTGAGACTCATTTCCAATGGGTTAGGCTTATTTGTTGAATGGAACTGTGAAATTCCCTTAATATCATCTTGGAGTGTTGTAAAACGGGAATAAACCAAGTTTTCCAAAAAGACTTAGTTTATAGTTACCGCCTTACCGGTTGTGAGATGCCCTTGTGCATTACTCTCTGTGCTACACATGATAAATTTAATAAACTCACAAAAAACTAATTTTAAAACTTTAACGAGAACTAGAATGATTATATGAAAGAATGCATCTATTCAAAGAGTAAGCCCAAAATATCAAATGCAGTCAGCTCGTATGTGAATTGGTACATTTTTTGAATCAGTGGCGAAGAAAAGCCAAGCAAATTCTTGGAACATTTCAACGGCCTTATATTTCAATTCAAGTCTAGCTCTTCCTTGAGGCACTTAATTGCCTCTGATACACCGTCCTGAAAGTTGAAAGATCATGAATGCATGAACCTCTAGGCTTACAGTTTTCAGATCAAAATTTAAGACAAACTTTATTACCTCAAGTGATAGTCTTTCAGCAATTTCTATAGCCTGTGTTTTAACTCTTGATGACAGTGCATCATGTATCGCCAGTGATAGTACATGTGCAGCTTCTTGGACACTTCTATCATCATTTTTATCAGGAAGCAAATGGTGTCTACTGAGTGGTTCAGGTGAAATACCAAGCCAATACATTCTTTCAGCCCAATAAAACTGATCTAGCATGAAAGGGCACACTACCTGCCATCTCGTTCAACCAAATCAAGTACATTTGACAAAAAATGATCATTGGCTTCAAGAGAATTTTGTTGAATTGGAGAAGTTAATTTAATCGAACAACCCTATGCAGGCAGAAACATATGAGATGCATTCAGCAGACATGTACTTTTAAGCCCAAATAAAACATCTATGTTAGCAAAGATTTGATTCATTACAAACCTGTGGTGTGCCAGCCTGTAACGCAGCAGCAGTAGTTCCACTAATTTCAGGTGCAAGAATATCGATTAGTAAGCATCCTTTTGAATCCTTCAATTCAATGATAATATTGAAACAGCCAGAATACTAATTCTCCTACCTGCCTCCATGGTGAATCACAGCAGCACATTTTGGGAAAAGCCAACCATATGGAATGGACCTATATTCAATGGTAAGTGAAATCGCAATTATTCTATTAAAAGGAAACCCTTTTCCCTCGTAAGTTTAAGTTTGTTGTAGTAAAGTTACCTGAAGAACACTCACCCAGAAAAACAAAAAAGTCGCCCATCACAAAGAGGGATACAATCTTCACTCCAATTTTTCTGGTCAGGTGATGCTTCAGCAGCAATTGTGCGGACCACTGATTCTAAAGGTTCATATCCAGCAGTGAAGAGAATAAATCTATAATTTGTGGTGTTCAGGACCATTTGAAGAACACAAATAAATGCACGAGGATCTTTTAGAAAACCCATGCTGCCAGTGAAAAAGAGAATAATCAGGTTTGAAAAACATATAATTACAATTACTAATCAACAGTTACACAATGTTAGAAGGTTGAAGAAAAAATTGTTATACCTTCCAATAGCACTCAACCCAATAAAGATTGGTTTAGTCTTTATAAAGTTTAGCAACTCTAAATGACTGGGGCATGATTCATCTTTAGCATATTGATGTACTGATGAATCAAATACTGATGTTTCTCGGCATTTCTCACATGTGAACTGCCATTCAGTAGGGACAAACCAAAAACCACAAACCCGCACTTTTGATGGCCAATATGCTGTCAATGCATTAAATCTAATCAGATGATAAAACTGAAAACCTAAAGACGAGTGTACTAAATCCATACAGTGAGTTAAGAAATCAAATGTTGGTAAAAACATGGCAAGATTATAACATAACACAAATGTGGATTTTGAAACAGCCTTCAGTACATCCCCATTAATCATGAGTCTTGAGATCAGAGTGTTTAATCAAATATAAAATCAACGTAGAAACTTTATCATGACTAATAAATTGTAACCTTTTCCCTACCAAAATAATCACAATTCACATACTTAGATTTCAAAGAAATTTCTGCTTGATGCTTTATTGAATGAATGCTTAGTAGGAACGAAATTGATAAGGAATTTATTTAGACAAAGTATAAGCCTTGACACATTCCTCATTTTCACTCTTTCAGTTTCATTACTAGTTAGCAAACCAGAAGAGATTACAGTTACAATGATTACTGAAAGCTATTGCTCATTGCGGGGCATAAAATTGGTGCCAAAAGACACTTGAAAGTCATAACATAATTTGAGAAGCATTTTATTGGACTACTCTGCACCCCTCAACTGTTACTGCAACTATAATACAATATTGTCTCGATTTATGGTCTTATTTATATCAAGATAGTCATCCAAATGGATAAATAAAAGAAAACAGTATAGATGCATGCAACAGAGGGTTAAGGAAATTCACTTCAACTCTAGACACACAACATCAAAGTAGACAATGCCGGTGTATAGTAAAAGAAGACATACCTGGCCATTCAACAACTTCTTTACTAAAGCCATACCTGTTGAACAGTGCATACAGTCAATGAAATAAATCAGACCTAACATTGAATATCAATTGAAAAGAACAAGTAAGTTTATCATCTATATATTATCACGCAATTATCTAAAACAATCTACAATCAAGTTGCATCAAAAGGAAAGAGTTATTTATTAGGAACTTAAATGACTATGACCATAAAAGAAAAATTACCCAGTGGCAGTTTTGTTGGCTTTACACAACTTCTAGAAATCACATACAATGCAAAACTTTCTTTTTTCATAAATAAATAAAGCCTTAAAGCCTCGGTCGGTAACTTGTAGTCGTTTCAAAATTCCACACAATTTGGAAACAGCTCATCACACAAATACACATGGACTATTAGAGCAACAAGGCCAAAAATATCAATATGAAAATAATTTAAGCATTCAGAATTCATTACTTACATCACAAGAGGAGATAGTGGCCTATCATGCCATGTAGGAATGCCAGTAACTGGATCCTGAAATCTCAAAAAGGTGCCTATGTTAGTTCAAAAGAATGGGTTCCCCATAATCCTCTGCAAGGGTACATGTCTACAGCAACCTAACAGAGGTGGCAAAGACATTCTATGAACTATGAAGCACAAACTTGTAACCATAAATTCACTATATTAAATGCCGGAAAAATAAGGTCAGGAAACACGAACAGTAAAAGGGCATGGACTCAGATGTAAGTCATCATTTCTCCATGATCCCCAATTTTCGGTAAAAAGAGGCCACATCCAATGAATCACATCCTTCCAGCAGACCTGCATGGAAAGAATATGATTAAAGAATAAACAAGAAGCTAAAAAATTAATATAGAAGCTCTAATTCCTGCTAAAAGATGTCTAGGCTGTTAAGTAGTACTATTGCTTGACCTACTCTGTACTAGGTGCATTATGTTACTGTATATGTATGTAGCATTATTTGTCATTCTTTTTTTCCACTTTGCTCTATCTAAACCCTAAAGTTTCATCAGCTACCAACTGCAGCAAGAAAAAATGCAAATCTTTTCATATTTATTTTATCCCATGACTTCTCTTTTATAAAGGAAAAGGCACAATGTAAGCAGGAAAAGAAACAGAAGTACTTCAAGCGGAATCTTTCTAAAATGAAAACATTCGAGCATAAAAACTAAATAAATACCTTACCAGAAGGAGCTTCAATCAGATATTTATATAAAAGAGGAAGTTCTCTTTGGAATTGGCTTTCAAATGTTGCAGGTGCACTACACAGTAAATCAATGATCAAAATGTATTTAGAATTTAGATAGTAGCTTCAAACACCAAAGTCAGTCATCAACTGAATGTCATATTGTACATTCAAATATCTAGGGACAATCTTTTTTTTTTGTTGATGAAAACATACTGTGTTTCTGAGGCGAAAAAGCACAACTCATATGCCAATAATGCAAGAAAGTACAAACTAACAAACACGTTAGC